>NC_054829.1:7146343-7446343 GCF_018345385.1 Vulpes lagopus
ACTCCTGTGGTACAAAAGCAGCCATAGACAATGTTAGCAAACCAACATATCTGTGACAATAAAATGATTTACAAAACAGTTGGCTGGCCATTTTTGGCCTGCAGACTGTAGTTTGCTGACCACTGGTTTAAATCATCATTACCCAAAGTATGATCCATGAACCTTTAGCCATACAAGCTATTCTTTGCAGAGAAAACAAAAAGAAAACAAAACAAAAAAACAAAGAAAGACTGTCTGGACAAATAAGTTGGGAAACACTTCATACCTTGTCTCTCTTGGACATTTATTATGCACATTAGCTCCTTAACTGAGCTAAGAAATCCCACTACAAAGAAATTGTTGAAACCAGAATTTCCCAAACTTATATGACCATCCTCTGCACCTACCTTCTGTCTGTCCAAAGGACTCCTGCTTTGAGAGGTGCCGCCCTGAAGTGTGTGCTTGTCCGCAGGCTCTGGGATGCTGAAAGAGGAAGTTTTTACCACTCCTTTTAACCTTCTCTGAGCCATCTTGTGAGGGACAAGTTTGGGATCTGGAGATGGCAACAGATCCAGCAGGAAAGGCCCATGATTAGTTGGTTTGGATACTTTGTCTTAATGGACTGAAGACTAGCCAAGAAGCAGCCTCATGACCTAATGGAAAAATCAATCTAAGAGGCCCAAGCCTTGTTCTTCATTTTGCCATTAATTAGCTCTGTGATTCTGGGACACTCCTTCACCTCTCCCAGCTCCATCTGCAAAATCACTTCCCTCAGCTTCAAGAGGAAGAGGAAAGGAAATCCCTGAGGGTTTTGCTGTTTTGTTGTTATTGTTTCAACTGTAGGATTCCTTTTATCTCTAAGAGGAGGTAGGATGTGAAGGCAAACTCACTGGGTGAGGAGACTCGCAGAAGTAAAGACTAGCACTTCTTTCACCATGGACTCGACTTCTGGACTTTTTTAAGTAGGTTCCATGCCCAGCGTGGAGCCTGACACAGGCCTTGAACTCAGGACCCTGAGATCAAGACCTGAGCTGAAATCAAGGGTCAGATGCTCAATTGACTGAGCCACCCAAGCTCCCCTTGACTTCTTGACTTTCCATTCCAAGAAGATCAAGTGGTCTGAGTCTTGTTCCAAATTGAGAGTCCCACAGGTCAAGGCCCCAGGAGGAAGTTCAGAGGTGGTAGCAGGCACCTGCTTGGTGAGGGCTCAGTGCACTTGCACTCAGACGCAGATGTCCTGGTGTGAACCCCAGCTCTGCGTTTATTATTCATGGTGCCTCGCAAATTAGCCACACTTCTTCTCCCGCCCTCCATTTTCCAATGTACTGCTGGGGAATGTAAGGATTAAATGCTACTTTTGAAAGTGTTGTCATAAGGAAAGGACACTATCATTAATGCAGTTACTACTACCGGGGCTGCAGCTACTCTGCACAAAGCATAAAAAACAAAGCAAAATTGCTTTGTAAATATTAAACACTTAGTATACAGCCAGCGACACCACTGAGGGATTGGCAATTGCTTTAGAGCACTGCCCATGGTGTAGATGAGCCCCCTCCTCTGCAAAATGGGGATCACTTAAACCCCCTTTTCAGAGACCCGTTGAGAGAATGACATGTGATGTCTCGCACACTACCACATGTTTCTGACACACTATTATACTTAAAAACAATGGTGATGATGGTACTAATGGAAAACACTTCACATAGGGCCAGGGAGAAATCTCAATCTCTGCGGGAAAAAATATGCTAGAGACCAGGGGGCTGTCTATCCCACTGAAGGATATGAAGAAATTGGCCTTGAATCCAAAAGTTTGCAAGGATTTAAAAAAGAAAAAAAAAAGAAAAAGAAAACATGAATTTGCTTTCTTGAAAATGTATCCAATTGAATTTCCTTTTCAAATAAGAACTGAATGATTCCTTCATTTCAGTTAGAGCCTGGCTTCATAAATACCATCTCTGCACAGTATATTACGCACATCATTTATTCAGTAGATATCATAATATATTCAGGGCTGCTCTTAGGGAGAGAAATTTCAATATTAGATAAAAATAGTGAGATGACGGCGGTAACTGTGTTTGTCTGGTACACGGAGTAAATAGGATTGTTAGCGATTGCTCAAGGCTTCGGGAGAAGATACGGAAACAAAGATAGCTCCTGCCCGATTCTGAGCCAGGCAGTGGCAGAGGTTCAAGGAAGCTTGATTACCTTCCACCACCGTGTACTTCTAAGCAGGGCCCAGAGATGAGTTCCCCGTTCCTTATATTTTCTCATAAGAATAGCTGAATGTTATCCTAATTAGAAATCTGTTCAGATTTGGAAACAGGCTGGTGTTGCCTTCTCTCCCTGTCCCTCCATCCTCCCCACGTCTCTCTCCCCCACCCCTCTCTTTCGCACACATGCACTCCTGATAAAGTTCAATGTCACAAAGAGTCAGGGGTCTTGGCTGGACCCCCATCGCTGGCCAGCCACACAGATGCACCTTTGGGTTGGGCTCCCACTGTCTCTGAATGTGCGACCCTCGATCCACATGATGGAATTGAACCCAAGATTCTCCAAGCCTCCCGGCTCAGATCCTATACATTGAAAAGCTGGTTTATATTGAACACTAACGATGCCCAGGACCACTTGTGTGCTTTCCATGCATTAACTCATTGAATCTTCACAATCCCCTGGGAGATAGGCACCATGAGCCTCCCATTTCATGGATGAGGAAACTGAGGCACAGATAATTTGCTTAATTGGCTCAATGTTGCATCAAGGAATTGGCCCGGCTGGAAGTCTAGCCTGAGCACTGCACAGGCTCCCCTGAGGCACAGAGCTGCGTGCAGTGAAGGAGCTTGGGTCAGACAACTCCAAGGCAGGGCCTGAGTACAGACACTAATGTGTGCACAGATTGACTTGCATAACACTTTGCTTGCACCAGACAGAACAGAGAATGGGAGAAGCATCCCGCCTTGTCATCAGGAGCTCTAAAGCTCAGTTGGGAGGAGTTGATCTAGGGATAAAGAGCTGCAATCCTGGGGAAGAAGACGGTACAAGAAAGGAGACCCTGCCAGTGCCAGACCCAGGCCTGAAGGGCCAAGGGGCACCTAATGAAGGATGAGTGTGGGTGGGGCTGTGAAGGGTGGGCCAGGTGAGGTGAAGGGAGGGAGGAAAACACAGAGTGGGAGTGTGAGCACCTAACAGCAGGTGGCTGAGCTGAGAGCTCCCTCCCGCAGGGAAGGGAGGCACGAAGACTCTAGGAGCAAACCTGAGCTCATTTTTCTATCCTTTTTATTGTTGATAGAGCTGAATGCCAGGGAAGGGTCGCAGTCCCTGTGCAAAGTCTGGCTGAGTTTTTGCACAAGGATTCCTGGCCACATGGGTGACGGGTGAGTGGTCAGACAGAATCACACACACCAAACTCTACAAAAGCCCATGCAATGGCACACGATGCGAATCTCTATCACCTTCCGTACGGGGACAACATGGAGTAACATCTAAGAGCATAGCATCTAAATTATTGCGATTAACTCAGTTCCCATCTATGCTTCTCATCTCTTCTTCTGAGGCTGCCCAGAGGTGGGGAGAATCACGTTGCTCTGTGCACAGCCCCGCCTGTTCCTCTCCTCCTGGCTCCCACACTCAGGCCCAGCGGGGCCCACCGCTCAGGAAGAGTGGGGTGCGTGGGGAACACCAGCGCTCAGTGGGACCAGAACCGGCTCCCTTAGCCACTGTTTTTGTCTCATTAAGAACTTCCTTGTTTCTGCGCCCACCAGTAATAGTCTCTGTGTTGTTGTTTTCTCAAGCTTTCTGACAGCTTCAAAACCGAGAAGCATGACTCAATCCTAGTGGGGGCTCGGTTTGATTCTCCTGAATGAAGGAAACGAAATTACATATGTAGGAAGATTCTTGAATCTTGTTTTTTCCACTCTGTTCACCCACCCTCAGAACCAACCCCCATACTGAAGTCAGCAGGTGCCAACGTGTGTCTTTCTTGGGCTTCCGCCTCCTAGAGAGCCAAATCCTCCGGCATGGGGCTGGAAGCCTGCATGGCCATGTTCCCACTCAGCCCCCATGATTCCGGCAGGTCAGTGTTTTCTCTGCAGGGACAGATGAGAAAGTTGAAGTTCAGAGTCATTACAGAGAGCAAAGAAATGTAGGATGTGGTTTAAAAAAGAAGAAGAAAGAAAGAAAAAAAAAAGACTCAGACACAAGTGCATCTGATTCCAAAGTTTTCATTCTTACCATTATGCTCAGTTTGATTCCCCCCTGGATGAAGAGAAGAGGGTACACCTGCAGGAAGCTTCAGCTCAGTTCCTTCATCTACTAGGTCCCACAATAAAAGGTTGCTCAAAAACCTATCGAGAGAGCTGAATAATCCACAGCTTGATGTTTGCAGGGGGTGCTGCAGGCACAAGCATCCACTGAATTCAAACCTGGATCTTCTACGACCAATTGCCGCTGGTAGACGTGGGAAACAGGCTGGAGCAGCCAAGTCCACACTGTGTTTTGATCTCACGTTGAGCGCGTGTGGCTCAGGCTGGGGTTGCCTGTGCAAAGGCCAGGCCCACGGGATCCCTGGGTGGCTCAGCGGTTTAGCGCCTGCCTTTGGCCCAGGGCACGATCCTGGAGTCCTGGGATCAAGTCCCATGTCAGGCTCCTGGCATGAAGCCTGCTTCTCCCTCCTCCTGTGTCTCTGCCTCTCTCTCTCTCTCTCTCTCTCATAAATAAATAAATAAATCTTAAAAAAAAAAAAAAAAAGGCCAGGCCCACCAGACCCTCGGCCATGCTCTCCTCCTTCCCATCATCTCAGCGCACCTTCCCCTGTCCACTTACTGTGAAAGAGTGGGGAGAGAACAGAAGAAAGTTGGATTGAAGGGACCTGGGTTTGAATTCCCTTCCTCCTTCTCTTGCATGTGAGTCTGAGATTCCATTTCTTCCTGCACAGATGACAAGGATTGTAGTAAATGAGGTTAGGACCTTTAAATTGCTCGGTCTCCCCCTCTGTTCCCTCTCTGTATTCACCTCCTCCTGTTGGCTCCTGCTTTCAGGAGGCTCAAAGGCCACGGCCCAAAGGCAATGCCCGGCACAACCAGATTTGCGGACACGGGAGCAGAGAAGACAGGGAATCTGGATTGTGGACAAGGGAGCAGAGAGGACAGGGAATCTGGATTCCTCCATGGGGCCCTCCAGCTGCACTTAGGGCCAACCAAGGTTCTCCTCCCCTGCACAAGGATTCTGAGAGCCCAAAGGGTCTCCAGCACAGGAAACTTGGTTAGCATTCTGCTCCGAAGACAACCTCCAACCCAGACTGGCCTCGTGGAAACCCGCAGAGCGAGCTGTGATTCACGCTTCCTCCTGCCCCGCTCTGGGGTGCTGCTCCCTGCTCTTCCCTACAGAGAAGGAGGGAGTGATACCAGAAAATGGGACTTACAAATAAGAGAGGGAAGAAGGGACCCAGGGAAAGTGGAAAGACAAAAAAAGGGGGGGGGGGGATCCAGAAGACATAGAGAGCTGGCACCAGGGAAAGAGGAGCCACACAAGCAGAAAGGAAAGGGAGGCCAGAGAGAGAGAGAGAAGAAAAAAAAAAAAAAAAAAACTCCACCAGAGACAGGAGAAAGTCAGGACACGGGAAATGCCTCAGACTACACACTGTGTGAACCTCTGTGCTCAGCTGTTTTGAAACCCGAATTTATAATGTCAACCAGATTAAACTGGAACTTATTATCCATTTTCAGGACAAGTCACCCCATCACCACAACGGCTTCATTTCGTCCCCCACAATATGGGGACAACTGTTACGTCCACCCATCCACGAGGAAGACACTGGGTCTTGGACAAGATCATTTCTCCGCAGCTCCTTAAAAATTCAGCCCAGACCCAGGCCCGTCCGATGCCAGGGTGCAGGGCCATCCGGCGGCCTGGGCTGTCTGTCTCCAAATTCAACCCTGTTCTCACCCAAAGAATCACAGACACACAAGCTGACCTCCAATACCTAGAAATCACTCAGGACTTGGGAGGGAAGACGGTTCTCAATCTGAAGCAGATGCGACAACTTACTTGGGGGCTGGACCTCAAATGCCCTAGAAACATATACATGTATTTTTATCATAGGCCAAAAAAAAAAAAATCAACATTTTCTGGAAAACCACACACCCAAGAGGCAGATACGACTGCAACTCTGACGATAAAGGTATATATCATGAAAATTAACAAAGGGACACCCCACCAAAGTGGAGTCAGGAGGCTCAGAGGGGGAGCCCTACCACTCATCATCCTTTAGGGGAAGAACTGACGATTACAGACCCTGCAGAAGAATGGTCGACCAAAAAGAACCATTGATAACAGGCCCCACAGGGAAAGATGTACATCGCATCCCCCACAAGAAAGAAACTGTGCCCACAGCTCAGCCAGTGAGAAACCTCAGCACCCAGAACCCCGGCTCCCCTCCAGTGGACTTTCACTCAGAACGACCTCACCCACCTTCCCCTTTCTTCTCCATAAATTCATATTTCTTTCTTTTGTTCCTTGACATAACCTCTGGTTTTGTCTTAGCCTGTTTGTCCCAGATTGCAATCGTCTGCTGTTCCCAAATAAACTCATCTTCTACTGGTAAAATAACCACAGTTTTATTTTTAACATGAACTTTGTTAATTCCTTCATTCATCATTTGACCCCAAACCTACAAATAGCTGCAGGGTGCAAACTCTGGGAACTATACAATTATGAAATCATGTGAGCCTCCGCCCTCCAGGAGCTTACCATGCAGTGTAAAACCTAACACACGGGCTTAAATACATCTCAAAGAAGATGCGATAAAGGAACAGCACCAGGAACCTGCGCAGTCTGGCTAACAGCACGCCCTTTGGCGCTGGTTTGATCTCTCCTTCAGGACAGCTTTGGGGGCAAATCAACTTTCAGATCTTCAGTTTGGTCACATATACAATGGAGCAAATCGGAGCCGTGCCACCCAGTTGCCATGAGGAGTCAAAGGGACCCATCCCTGTACCCGGCTGCCCGAGTTGATTTATTACCAGTTGCCCAGTAAACATTACATGTCCCAGTTCCATTCCAAACAGGGAACACTTTTTTTTTTTTTTTTTCAGTTTTCAGTTGATGCTTTTTTTTTTTTTTAAATCTGCGTTTTTTGTTTTTCTCCTATTCTTCACAAGTTTAATAAAAGGGACAGTGAGCTGGAAAGGGAAAACATGTCAAAATGCGAAGAATTCTGAAAATATATCTTTCCAAATTGTGCAGCTTGGTGCTGGCAAGATGACAAGGGCCCCTACAACCCAGTGCAAACACAGTGCTGCAAAACCACGCAGCTTGCGTGTGCAATATATGTATGTTACGTGCCAAGTGCTAAACAAGTGCTTTTAAACAAATGACAAATATGATAAGCTACTCGGAGGATAAGGCCAAGTGAACGTGAGGGTTTCCTGGATTCAGATGTGGACATGTGCTCATCTCATCCAAGCCCAGCCGGGGACCCACACACGGCACCCCCTCTGCTTGCGGCCTCCTCTGCAGGCTTGTGTCCGGCGGCACCCAGAGACACAGGTGCACACACCATCAGGGACACGCAGCAGAAAATCTACCTGATGTTCCGCACTGGGGCCAAAGGACATCGGACAGCACTTTTTTTTTTTTCCACCCCCCAATCAACTTCATAAACTTAACCAAAAATTCCGATTGCTGTGTGACAAATCCAACAGCTCGTGCTGAAAGCGACTTAAAATGGAACGGGTCATAAACATTCCCTTCTATGCCGATGCTTGATGCCATCGTTAAAAGGGAGAGGGGATGACAAAGTGAAAGGGTTCTTTGTGGTTCTTTTATGTGAAGATTACATTTAAAAATAACCAACTAACCGTCTGCACTTTTCGGGGGCCTGACGTCTCGAAACGCATTTAGATTGATGCAGAGCCGGGCTGAGGTTCTCGTGCTGAGTAAACAGTCAAGTGTTCTTAATAGGAATTGCAGTTTCTCGACATCTGTTAGGGAAAAGGGAATGGAGAAACAACAATTTAGAGTGAGATTGGTTTTGTTAAATGCATTTAAATTCCAAGATTAGTGGTGTTCTTTCTTTTTCAATTAGCATTTACTTGTAGAAAGGTTACAGCTGAAAGGGCTGGGGAGGGGCTGGGGTGGGTTTCTCTGCTCGCCGAGAGGGCACTCCCAAGCACAGCAAAGCGAAAATAGGAAGGGAGAGAAAGGCTGAAAAGAAGCTAAAGCCGGTGCCAAATCGTGGAGGGGAAAACATTCCAAAAAAATAAAATAAAATAATAGTAAAACGAAGTCGAACTGGGGATTTGATGCTCCTGTCCTCTGGGCAGAAAAATCATAAATTGCTCCGAGAAAATAGAGAGACGTGTATTTTCCAAGCCGGTTACTAAGTCAAATTTGCATGACTTCCCAAATATATACCACGGCTCTGTTTGAGTGTGTAAAGAGCTGTAACTAGCTCAATTTTTTTTTTTTTGATAGAAACATAAACAGAGACGAAAAATGTAGGGAATGTTTCACCTGTTTTACTGCCATTAAATAAACCTCATCTGCTACCAAGCTGTTTTGGGTGACATTTGTTAAATAAATACATTTTGTGGGAGACTGGAACACGAAAGTACAGACATGCCGCTCTGTTCTCAGATAAACTCTGTTTGCTTTGCGGCACCCCTACCCTGGCCCTGGGGGTGGCAGCGTGAGGCGGTAAATTTGGATTTCTGTTTTCACCGAGGTAGCTCGGGTCTGAATTTACAGGGCTTCAACCACAAGGGCGTGTTGTCCTTGGTAAAGTTTCTTTCCACTCTCTATCCCTGCTTCTGCCCCCTATATCCCCTCCCACACTCCCTTTCTCTCTCCCCTGGACTGGTTTTCTTTTTAATTAGGGACAAACTCAGGATTGTTTCAGCACTTGTGTAGGAATTCCTTTTATAAATCTCTCAGTGTATATTTTGTGCATGTCTATGACCTTTAAGATGCTGTTAGGTCTTCGTGAGGATTTAAAAAATATGTGTATTGAATATTTGCCTAATGTCAGGCCAGTCTTGCCATTCCTACTTAAAAACAATAACAACAAAAGCAAAACAAAACAAAACAAAAACCCAAGGGCACCTGGGTGGCTCAGTCAGTTAAGCCACTGCCTTGGGCTCAGATCTTGATTCCGGGGGTCCTGGGGTCTAGCCTTGCATCCTTTTTGCCTGCTCAGCAGGGAGTTTGCTTCTCCCCCACCTAACCCTCCCCCTGCTTGTACTCTCTCCCTTCTTCCCTCTCTCTCTCTCAAATAAATAAATAAATAAAATCTATATTAAATAACCTAATCAATAAATAAAACATTAATGTCTACTAAGACAGTTCCCCGTGGTATCTCCAAGGATATTCCAAGAGGCACCAAGATGGCTTGCTGTTTGCTGATTTCCTAGGTAGAGTCTCTGCAATTTTACAGCAAGCATCACTGGAGGAAGTGCTGAATAGAGAGAAGCGTTGTTGCATTGGTTGGACAGCAGAGGAAGGTTTTCCCAGCCCCCAGCCAACAGAGAACGCTTCTGATGATAACTAGAGGTATACAGTTCTAGAACATTCTGCAACCAGACTTTGGGCACAGGATGCTCCATGGGCAAGGTTCTTCTGGCTTTTCAGCTTGCTTCCTCTGAGAAATTTCGTATGCTGATTCTTTTCAATTATCTGTCAATTTTCAAAATGCAAATAGAAACATGCATGTCATCACTTTGGTACTCACCAACTGATTTCTTCCAAGCATCCAGACCATAAGTGAATGCAGTTCAATATGTTCTCTTCCCTTTTTTAAGTGGAGTTAATATTACTGTGCAGATTTTGGTCAGCTTCCAGGAACCCAGTGTGTGGAGAGGCAGAATTTTATTTTAGAAGCACAAGTTGGTTTGAAAAATGTGAACTCAGCCCAACTATTTCTTTGTTTCCTCTTTCTTGCTAGACATATTTTATTTTTCTACAAAAAACATTTCTTCACCCGTACGCACATGCACACACACACACACACACACAATTTTGGCCAAATTATGATTACTGCTAAGAATGTTTTTAATTCTTTTATATGCTTAGGATACAAAAATGTATAAGGAAAGAGGAAAAAGTGGCCTGTAAACCCAAGACAAGATGATACCTGATAATAAACATTTTGGTGGGATTTCTTTTCGTCACCTTGTATGCATAGACATTTTATAGAGTGGCGTTCGTGGCAGTTTGCCCTTAACCTCATCAATAAACATTTTTATATACCATTAAAATATATTTATCTACATAACCTAATAATATGTATATATAATATTTTACCTAATTATTCACCTGTTTGGGGGCATTTTGTAGTTTCCTCTTTTTTTATTTTCATGATTACAGTAATGCTTAAATAAACCAATTCACGGAAAATGCCTTTCTATGTTGGATTATTTTCTTAAAATGGATTTCTGGAAATAGAATAACTAGGCCAAAGGGTACCAACATATTTAATGTTCCTGACGCATATTGGCAAATTGCCTTTCATAAAAATTATACCAATTTACCCTCCTGCAACTAACACATAAGAGGGCCTGTTCACAGCATCCCCTCTATTCCAAGATATTTTTTTTAAGTCTCTGCAAATTGAAAAATGAAAAACAAAATGGTAACTCTTGCCTGGAATAATTTTTAAAACATACACCGAGTAACAGATTCATTTTTAAAAATACCTCAATCCATCAAGAAATTTAAAAGCTTGTATCCAGGATGTTTCCTAGCCAATCAATGCTCCAAAACCAGGGCGCTTCATCATACATGGTAGACGGCGTTGTTAGAAGACCGGTAACATTTTGCATGCCGCTGGAGAAGTATACCGAGTCCAGGAAATATTTCATGGAAACAAGGACAACACGCTTTTTTTGCATACAATTGAAGGCAGCTCGCACTAGATTCTAAGCACGACTGAATTAGGGCATCTTTACGCCTGGAATTTTGATGACTTCATAGGACCAGCCTTGTGCTCTGCCAGAGGGGGGCGGCTGGAGGGTGCCCTTGGTATTTGGACAGACACTCTGTGTTAAAGGACAAAAACAAGAGATGTTTGAGAACTTGGTTTAAAACAGTCTTTTTTTGAGATTTTAGCCCTAAGAGAACACTCGACTATGCAACCCAGAGAAAGCAGCCAGGAGATTATTGAAAGAGGCAAAGAAAACAGCAGTATGTCCAGAAAACAAAGGGAAAAGCTTCTCCTGCCAGAGGACCTGCCAAAGACCACCCTGGGGTCATTGACAAGCACCTTTGTGCTCTGCCTCCATAAGTTTCAAAAAGGAAAGGTTTGGTCAACAAATGCTGCTTTTGTTTAAATGTGCATTATTCCCCCAGGCTGTGTGTGTTTTCTGAGTTAATGAAGTCCCCTCTCATTCCTTGAAGTTTTTAGCCACTTAAGTTCCCTCAAAGAAGAGCCCAGGAACAACCAAACCTAAAAGATCTCGAAATAGCTCTAAGAATTGAAAGGGGGATTTGGTGGAAAGGGGAACAAGCAATCACTCTTTGAACAATTTCAATGTACAGATTAGCACCCACAGTATCTCCATTTACAGGGCCCTAATCATAGCACCCACAGTATCTCCATTTACAGGGCCCTAATCATTTATGCTTCCATCAGCAATTGCCAGCAGTCAGGAGCAGGTACTCCTGCACCACCGATTATTCAAAACCAGAAAGGAGGGGGGAAAAAAAGAAAAGAAAAGAACACAAGAAAGAAGTGCAAGTGCCACCGAGTCAAAGAAGCCTGCTCCCTCTCCCCAAATCCTCAATTCCCTTAACTGTCGGATTTGTTAAAACTGAGCCCCTCCTCTGGGTTGATGGCGTGTTTCATTGTAAGAATATTCCCCCTAACGGTAGTGACCGGGCCCGCTTAATGAAGTGTTCCCTAAATTAAATCTACCCTTTCAGAAAGGTTACTCCCCAAACAAAATGAACAGGAAAATGCCTCTGGTCCGTATAAATGTCATCCTGCCCTCCAGTAAATCTGTTTTAATCACTACTTTTAAGGAAGCAGCCCAATTGAAGAGGAGAGGAAACTCAATTACTCTGTGTACCAAGACACCTGTCAGAGGGGGTCACACACGGTGCCTGCCAGAGGAGCCACCCTCTAGAGAGAGGCAAGACACAGGGTTCTATGCCGAGCCCTCTTTCTTCTTTTTCCAGGGAGATCACTGCCTCCCACTGGGGAGTGGAGGCAAGACGGCTGGTACCAACGGGTTCCCTGTGAAGGTGAGCTCTCCTTGTCTTTTCTCATGAATCCCTTACCACAAGATGGTTAAAGAACTCCTTTCCCTTCTCTTTATAGAAATTAAAATGGGATCCCCAAGGAGTACAGTCCACTCCAAGGTCATCAGGCCCGAAAGAGTAGAGATGAGACTTGTATTCAATTTTGTGCAATTCCAAAGGTTTTCAGTCTGGCTCAGAGGCACCAGCTCTGTTTCCCTTTGAGCTTTATAAGCCCATTTAAAAGAAATAGTCAGTGTGGGAGGATGAATCAGTCAAATTACTCTTAATAGCAGAGTTGGGCAAAATCTGCTTCCTTGACACTTCGAAGTACATTCTTCAGTAGAATTCCTGGTGTCTGCAGGATGCCAATGAACCAGCAGATCCGGGAGGCAGGCCGAACCCAGGGTGGAGGCTTACTGATCCCAAATCAACCTTTAAAAGTCAACCAAAGAGGATTACAGGTGACCACTCCAGAAAAATTTGGGTTGGGAAATGACAAACAGCAGGTACTCCTTGACGCGGATTCCAAATAAGCGTGTGCCTTGGACCCGGTTTCGACAAAGTCGTTCATATGCTTTGCAAAGCTAATGTGCAGAGGCAGCCTTCAGTGCTTATGTTTTTTGGAATTAAGTTGCATGACTGTGCCTTGCTCTCTAAAATGTGTAAATGTGTAAATTATGCTAAAACAGATTGCCAATGCAAGTTGAAGAAATGAAAAATATGGTGCACTCTCACGGTAAGGGTGCAGGGGTGTGGCTTGCCGCCTGATGTGAAAGACAGCCTCCAACTCTCCATTCTTGGGGGCTCTGGAAGGGATTATTAGAAGGGAGTAGTGAAATGCAAAGTAGCTTGATGGCTTTTTCAAGGGCCCAACATCTGATATGTGATCTCTTTCACTGGCACAAAAGACAGCATGTAAATTATGTGTGTTATGTAAGCCCTGTTTCCAAGTCCTATAGAATGTCCTCAACCCACCATATCCTAATAGAAATATCACAATCACGTGCCAAGTCTTGATCCCTAATACGCTCAAGAACATAAAGGTAAGGAAATGCCCCCACCACATCACTAACTCCAGAGGTGTGTCTGCGCACATGTGTGCACATGTGTGTGGTGCACTCCTGTTACTGTGAATGTTGCCTCAGTGATTGTGATGAGGAGACCAGTCCTATCTATGAAAATGCCATAAAGCCATAGACAGTCTCTTACTTTGAGGAAATAAGAGGAAACACACCCTCCAATATTTCATAGGTTAGGAAGTGATTGCCAATCATTTTTTGTAGCCTGACATTCTCTCATGAAATGAAGAAATAATTATGAAAATTGTTTTGGAGCCAATAATGACTTTGTGAGTCTCAGGACCAAAGACACTGCCTGTGACTAATGAATCATACAGCTAAAAGAGCCTATGGTCCAGTCCGTTCACTGGAAAACTAAAAACACGAGTGATTTCCCAATATCACACAGTGAGTCTGCTACAATACATCCTAACCTCTTACTAAGCCCTGTGTCACAATCTACTCAATACAAAATATTATTTGGAGATTCAACAAAATCATTCTGCAAATTAAGCCAGACTATATTTTTCAGCTTCCAAAAATGCTTCAAGAATTAGCTATGACTCTAGTTTTAAATGAAATGGATAATCAACATTGCAAATTTTCCTAAAGGTCATAAGTTGTACAATAAAAAGGAAGAAATTTAGATACTATATTTATAGGTAGGTCCCTACAGCTTTGTCAAGAAGCAGAAACATGATTCTGTAGAAACCCGTTGACATATGCAGCCAGTTTAATTGGCAAGAAGATCTGAAATCGGTATGCTGAAAATAGTGATGTCTAATTGTGCACCGAGATTTCAATTGGTGTTCGGGAACCTTCCAGTTTCTCAATTTTCATCCCCTTTTTTCTCCCTCCCTTCCTTTGCTATATTGTTTCCTCTCATTTCCTTTTATCTGCCATCATGAGAAGGAGACAAGACGCTCGAGGTGACAACTCTGAATTGGCAGTGCCCTGAAGATATTTTCCCCTTCTAGTCTTAATATGGAGCACTGCCTATATTGTGAAGTATAATAATGGATTCATGAACTTCACCTATACATCTGGTTAAATTCATGGTTGAACCCTACAGAGATGAGGTACGGGCATGTTCGCATCAATGACTTTGAATCTTACGGTAATGGATACTTGAATCAAAATGTCCCATTTATTTCTCACAGATAACATATCAAGTAAGCAGATGTATTCCCAATGTTTATATCAGAAAACAGCATCTCCTTGTTTACACATAGAATTCCCGGGTTTATGCGGAAATTCTACGAGCTGAGCTAGAGGGGCCCGAGGTCAAGCCCATAAGGAAGACCTAGGACATCTGATCTACCATCCAGCACTATCTTTGCCTATCTTAGCCTGTGATTGGTAACCAAGGATTAGTGGTGATTCAGGGTACTGGAAATTATCTCCAAACTTAATAGACTCTCCAAGAGAATTTGATCTTAAGCTACCACCATTTACAAAGAAATATAATTATTGTATGAAATACTTCGTCTCAGTTATTCTGTCTTTTGAGATCGAAGAGTATACTTTTTATCTTTAAAATTTTTAATTCTTTATTATTTTTAAAGATTTTATTTATTTGAGAGAGAGAGAGAGAATGAGCAGGTGGCAGGAGCAGAGAGAGAGGGAGAAACAGACTCCCCACCAAGTAGGGAACCCCATATGGGACTCGATCCCAGGAGCCTGAGACCATGACCTCAGCCAAAGGGAGATACTTAACCAATTCAGCCACCCAGTTGCCCCTAAAATTTAAAAATTTTTAAATCTTTAAAATGTTATCTTTAATTTTCAAAAAAAATTCATATTGTCATCACCTTGCACACTGCGTAGCATCCTGTAGCATCTAACAAATAGTAGGTAAAGAAATGGATGAGACAAAAAAAATCAATCAAACAGAAAGAGACTGGTTTTTATAGGATTCAAGGATTTGGACCTCTGATCATTTGAAACAGTTCTCTGCTATATTCCTGTTTATTTTCACAAATGATTTTTGCATCTGTACATCCTAAGTATAGTTAGGTTCATTCAACCTTTCATTTGAAAATCCGAATTAAATCTCCAAGGACTACCTTGAAAGTAAATATATTTATTGAGAAGGATGTCCTGCAAGTTATTGTAGTATTTCATTTGTATTGAGGGTAGATAACTATACATAACTACTGGAAATAATTTTATTAAGCTCTGGAACACATACTGTGTGGTCGATGTCAGCCTGGGCATTTTCCTACATATCACTGAATCATCCCTTAGCTACACATGTAATGTCAACTCTATTCCACCTCCTGACATCTACTCCAGAATGAAAGGCCAGGTCCAAGGTCATTTAGATACTTATGGAACTAGAATTTGAATCCCTGTGTGTCATTCTTTGCAACCGCATATCCATATCAAAATGAAATATCCTTTTAAAAATAACTCAAGATTCTTGAGGATCAATCATGAGTGTACCGTATTTACCCAGCCGCTCCGTCAAAGAATGCCATTTATCAAGAAACTACTTCACAAGAACTTTAACAATTTAGCTTCTCGAGTGATTGATTTCAGAGTTGACTCTCATTAGATTCTTGCGGGCTATGTTTAGCAAAATGGATTATGTAATCCATTTTTTTGAACTGAATTTTTATTATCAAATATATTTTCTAGACAACTAGTCATGATTGAACTTTTTGATGGCTCCAACTTCAAAACTACATCTTACATAATTCTGAAACTCGGCACTAAAAATATGTTGAGAAACATAAATTAGCATTTCTAGAGGGAAGAATGATGTGCATGATTCAAGTGTTCTCTGGAAGACGGTGAAGTGTAGGGGCTAAGGTGGTATAATTGCTCTGACACTTCCCCCACGTAGGCTTGCAAAGTCTGTTTATGTCTTCAAGCCTCAGTGTTCCTGCCTGTAAACTGGGGATAACAAAACACAAATCTTTTCAAATACCTTATCAAATGTGCCATGAGGGCACAGAGGAAGTGGCTGGGAAAAGGCTTTGTGGAACTCCGAAGTGAATGCCAGCTCCAGAAGGAACTCACGGTGCCCTGGGTCTCATCTGCCTCCCACACTGACAAGAGCAGATCAAATTTTGACCAGCAGAACGGCCACGGGCCCATCAGTAATTTTGAAGGAGTTAATCCAGATAATGCTGCCCCTACCGATCCATCATTTGTTATGAATTCATTGTTTTCAACTGTTGTGGCCACTGGTCTTCCTTCTCAACCTGAAAACGTTACAGACTCTTTATTGAAAACTATGATAGTTATTAACATCATCATAATTACCTGATAGTGATTAAGACGATCATAATTATATGTTCAGGCTGTCTTCTGTTTAAGACACAGTCTACGTGGGAGAGAGCCCCACGATGCCTTTGCAACAGTCAGGAGTGTACCATCCTAACCTGGCACACTTCCAGCCAGGGTAATTGCATTCTGCTCACCAAAAACTCCCTATACTTTTCCCTGGAGAAGGTCTCCCTCATTTCCTGTTCAAAACCAGCTGTGCTGTGGGGCTGGCAAGCAGCTGCCGTGTCGCTACCCGGAGGTGGCTGTGTTTCAACACGGGTAGGAACAAGGCTTGGATGTTTCTGTGGCCAAGGCACCAGAGAAAAACCAGGGAGTATTCAGGCATTTTCTTTTGCTGTGGAAAACAAAACAGAACTTCTCAAAAATATTTATCAGTAGATGTTATAATCCAGGGCTGGTGGGGAGAGGGAAACATGGCTTTATTTTTGCATGTATTTTAAAGTTTAAAAAAAAAAAAGCTCATCGTTACATAAGATCACGTAGCTCCAGCTGCCACATCTCCAATCAGGGAACGAACAGTCTATTTTATTCTAATTGTTCATAGTTAAAGATGACCTATTGCACCTCCTAATTAATTACTGAGTTTCTTGTAAGATTCTCTAGTTTAGAGTTAAAGTTGATATAAAATCTGGACCTCTTTCTGAACCGTGATCTTGCAGATGTATTTTTGAATAAGAACATGATTCTGTTTACATGATGTTTAGTGAAAGGGACGACGGAGATGTTTGTGGCTTCATGTGGGCCTCCCATAAAACCCCATGCAGAAGATGAAACATGACACCCGCTTTGTAATCTATCCAAGACTCCTACCCAGAGTCCATACGTTTCATATGTATGTAATCAACTTTTATTGGTTCTTGAATTACATTCTGCTAGCACAGAACTCCCCTTTGCCAATTTGAACACAATAACAGAGCTTGGAAGTGTCATTAATAAAAGGCCGTGTGGCTTGAGCACAGTGAAACATTTATAAAAACGCTCTTGCTTGTACCAGGGCTTCTTCTGGTGGAAGCAAAGCTTTAGAAAAAAAATACTTCACAAGAAAATTAAATGACCAGAATTAGAACCTCCATAGACCAAAAAGTGAGCAAATTGTTCTTTCATTCATTCTCTCCTTTGCAAAGTGCTTCCTGTCTGGAAGGCAGACTTTAAACATGCATGACCTGGATCTGCCCATAAGGAATTCACATGAGGTGAACCAGCCCTCGCAGGTGAGAGACTGCGGAGTGTTATCATCTGAGAGAAAAGCATGTGGCTACTGAGGAATATTTCTAGAAGCAGCTCAATGCTTCATGATCCCAAACCAGAAATTTCCATTCACCTTGGCATACGGAGGAACTCTATCAGGCTAGAGGAGGGATATCATCCCTCATATCTGGACTCCTACTAACAGAGCTCGAAAAGCTAGATGTTTAGCTACCAAAATGTTCACTGAATCAGTTTCAATGAAAAACAGACCTGACAGGGACAAAATCCTCATGTTGACCCAAATATTTTCTCTCCGTAGGCAGCTGTACTAAGAAAGTCACTGAAGCTCAAAGGTTGTTGGGTGAGCTCCCTTGGGGCACAGGCAGTGAGTGGGTGGTTCTGACATCTGATGGGGACAGCCTCACACCTGTATCACCACTGAGAAAAACTCTGGGCCAAGGACTGCTTTTGCTGGGAGAGTTCTTATGGATCAGACCACCAGGTCTAGTTGGCTGACTTCCCAGTTCTGTGTCTTGGGCTGCTCACCTGTCAGCTAATCATGACAGTTTTTTCCTGGTAAACATTACAAAGGCCACCAGGAACCCACTTCCTAAATGCTCACTTCATTCCAACCCTAATTGTCAGACATTATTGCTTATTCCTTAGTTTGGGTTTGAGCTGTACCCAAGCTCCAGTGCACATCTAAGGCTTGCTGGGTTGGTGTCCGCAGACGGCCACCCCACCCATTGTATGTGGGTATGATGATTTTCATTCTCAGAGGCAAATATTGATCTCAGGATTAGGGAGCACTGTGATCTCCAGAAAGAAACTAAATTTCTGTGTAACCTAAACCTCGTTTGTGACACAATCCACAGGCACACACCCTTGTGCCTGTAGTGTTCTTCATTATGTACCATGGGGTCTGGCTTTTCCTTCTTGGTCCTGCACATGGAATTTCTAGAGCATTCATACCTCCTTGGCCTCTCTTTCACCTTTGACCATTTCATTGCATGGTCCTTGCTCCATACATTTCTTGCATCTGCCTCTTCTTAGCTGTCCCATTGCTATCATTATAATTCAGTTCCTGACTACTTCCAGACTGACCTTCCATGAACATCATATGGCTGCAGGATCCAGCTCCCACTGCATAAAATTCTGCTTTGTACCCCAAACCCTGCAGCGGGGACGCTGTCCTCAGCCTGACTCCTAGCTGCATGTGGCCAACAGAGAACCTCATGCAGTGTGTGAGCTGAGGATCAGGATTCTAGGTCCACTTGCACCTGTGAGGAGCTTGACAAAGCCATTTCAATGCTCTGGACTTCTGTTCTTTTATGCTAAGCTAGAAAAAACAGTGCCTCTCTCCTAGGATTTTTGAGAGAATCTCAAGAATGAATGTCCATAGCACAACTGCACTGGACTTTGCATACCTTTCCCTGTCTTCCATCACTCACTTCCCGGCTTGTACCCCACTTCTAGGGCAGACTTGGGCCAATTCTTCCTCTGCGCCTGTGGGAACATTTTGGAATCCAGCCCTGTCACCAGTCCCCTCTCACCATCTTTCCTACATTTAGGTGAATTGGAGCGAATGCCATGTCTTAAGAAGGATCAGAAAGAGTAAAATCATGTTAGTCAAGGAGATTAATAACAAACTATGGCAGCCCTAAAATTCTGGAGAAATCTGGCCTTTATTCTGTAGGCAATGGAGACCCTGTAAGGTTTGAAGGATTATGCTACCTTCCAAAGATTATCTGTCCCTTAAAAATGGAGATACAAAGGACCATAAATAAACTCTAGAGACATGTGCAGCTCTGGAAACTCTCCTGGGCAGGCATGCTAAAAGGACAATGTTGGCTCAGGATACTACCCACCACTGCTCAAATCCTCCAGCCAGACCCCTACTGTAACTAGGATTAAAATAAGAGAGAGTCAAGTTCTTTCCCACCTCATCTTCTAGTTCTTTTTCCTCTTTCTCCTCCTTTCCTTTGTCATATTTGCCAGTGCTTTGGCATTTACAGAGAAATTTATTCCTATCTGTCATTTTTATTTGTTTCTCACTCTTTGAAGTAAATGGGAGAGGTGTGAGACCTCTAATTTATAGGCTATGAAATCAAAGTTCAGAAAAGCCTGGTGACTTGCCCAAGGTCACGCAGCTAGTAAATTAAGATCTATGATCTGTCTTCTCTTCTAAGATCTGTGGTCTCCCTTCAGCAGGAGTGCTTTTATCACTTTGCACTCAGCTATCCACAAATGTTCCAAATTTTAAGCACTCTTGCAACTAACAAGTTTGGGACAAAACCCCAAAACAGTGAAAGAAAATAAAGCAATGTCTTAATGTCTTATTTAATTGATTAATAGATGTAGTTATGTATTTCTATGTAAATCACAAATTCATTTTGTCTTCCTTTACGAAGGAAGATACAGAAAACCCCCTTTTTTTTCTGGAACAATTCTTGAATTCCCAACATTTCATACCCACGACTTCCATATGTTTGTATGGCAGGATCACAGGCCTTCTCTCCTAAACATTCTGGTTTGAAGAGTTAATATCAATCTTCTTTCCAAGATGATATCTCAACTGCAAATGGACATGAGGTTGCCAGCAGAACTCTCTCACGACAAGAATGGTCTCCTTCAGAATAATTACTATCCATTTGCTACATTAAGATCCTTTTTATGACTTTTCTCCATTGTTGCACCTCATTCTGGCTTTTATTCTGAAGAGTGACTGACTTTCCATCCATGTTAATTCATTAAAGAATGCATGGTGTAGCTCATCACTCCTTACAATGGAATTCTCTGAGATTTCCACTAGAGCCCATGATTAGAATCCAAAGATGACCCATCATAGCTTTCTCATCTGAAGGGCAAAAGGGTTGGGGGAAATAAAAGAGAAGAAAGATCATCAAGTCTTTGGGGACAAACTGCACGTGGAAACAGGATTTTTACCAAAGTAGCCCCAAATTTCTTTTTTTTTTAAGATTTTTATTTATTTATTCATGAGAGACACAGAAAGGCAGAGGCATAGGCAGAGAGAAAAGCAGGCTCCCTGTGGGGAGTCCAATGCAGGACATGATCCCAGGACCCAGGGATCACAACCTGAGCTGAAGGCAGACACTCAACCTCTGAGCCATCCGGGCGTCCCCCCAAATTTATTATTATCCCTTTACTTCCAAGATGGGGAAACAATTTCAGAAGTAATTTGTACCAAATCATGAGGCTGGTCAGCGGCAGTTGGGGAAATCCACTCCTGCCTGCTTTTCCTTAGGGTGAGAGGTCCCAGACAGCCCTGTCACTTATCGTCCTGTTGTTTCTAATGGGTGATGGTCATCTATCCCTAAAACACTCTCTACCTCATTGCCCCCTCCTCCTAGAATGTTCTTTCCCCTTTTACGTAGCTTACTCTCTTTGGTCAGGTCACTGCTCAAATGACACCTGCCACCTCAGAGACACCTTCAAAAATAGATCCTCTCCTCACTGTCTCTCCCCTGACCCTGCTTTCCAGTCCTCTGCAGACCCTTTCAACACCTGAAAATGTATTTCAACCTTGTTTATTACTTCTTGCCTCTATCCATAAGTAGACTCCACAGTCGGAAAGGTTTTTGCATAAAGTAGGTACTCAGTATTTGGCCAGCAAAGGTTGGGTGGTTGGATAGAGGGTTTCATGTGGTGAAGTTGCAAGAATCACATGATCTTATTTGACTCATGAAAGGCACTTAAAAATAGGAAGCCTCTGTTTGGTTTCCCTACCACATTCTTGCAAAGCACGTACTTAAAAATAATTATCTATGTCCAATAAAAGTAGCTTTGGGTTCCCAGCCATGAATCTTGCCAAGTCTCCCAGTAGTCCTCCTGAAGCTCACCCTTCTATGGAAGGCGAAGATGGAAGACAGTTGGGAAAGGCTCACAGGTGGGATGACATAGGCTTCCTCTCTTCTGTTTTGTCAACATCCCCATATGTACTTATGGGCCTGAAAGTCACCATAAAATATTGGCAAGTCTCTATTTTGACCCTGGGTCTGCCTTGGCTCATGCCCACTTACCGAGCCTACCGACCCATCTACAAAATGGCCATAATAGTTTTTGCCCCATCCAAATGAGAAGTGTGGAGAACTGGGGAGCCGGTCTGCCTAAATACCTCTTAAGTCATGAAGTCCTGCACAAATATACAGCCTCACTTATCCACCACAAAATCCCACTAAATGGTGTCTTGCTTTGTTTGGTTTAGTCGTTCGGGACGAAATGTTTATCCTGATCTCGCATTCTGAGAGCTCACAGGAATTTTAAATTTAATTTGATTTCTCTGATTCTGGCTTTCCCTCGACTTCCTATTTCAAGAGTGAAACTAAAGGAGGATCTATTTCTCTTTGGTTTCAGGTTCTAACAACGTTTTTTTTTTTTTTTCTTTTCTTTTTTTTTTTTTCTCTTTTCTTTTTGCATTCTGATTGCAAGCAGCCTAACAAAGCCATATTTAAACGCAGGGAAATGTCACTTACATGTTAAAAAGCTCACAGAAGCAAGTCTGTCTCTGCTGAATCTTTGAAGACACTGTTTAATAAAACGGAGAGATCTTTCTGACGCTGTCCAACAAAACCTCTGGTAGATTTGTTCTGTGCATATTTTTGATGATCGTGATAAAAAGGTGGGGGGGGGTGAGAGGCAGGGTGCATCACAACAATCATTTTTCATTACACTGAGATATCCTCCAGCCTTAGTGCAACAGAGTCGATCCGCAAAGATTGGGTATTAATTATGAAGGTGCACTTCAATTTATCAGCAAAGGATATCAAACAGGCCAAACGCCACAGCCTCTCATATAATTTATCTCTTCCTTGTAGGGAGGCAGATAGCAACGATTTGCAAATTGCCTCCTCTGCAAAAAGAAGGGAGAAAAACATACACACACAACACACAATTAAAAGCAGATAAGCATCAGGCGATGTGTCACATTTTCAGCAGAAAGCCAAAAGTGGAGGTCTTAATCTCCGGGGTTGGTTTGCTTCGAGTACTCAGTGATACTTCTCTTGATGTGACTACTTAACTCCTATTAAAATTAATAGGGGTCAGGCTTGATCATCAAGGGAGAGAGGGCCTCCTGGCGCGTATGGGCTTCAAGTAATAAGGATTTGGTGATTACTATATTATTTGTCTGTTCATTTTCAGATTATCTTGTAAGTGTATGCTCTTTGTGATCTTTGGTCCAATTATAAAGAATAACATGTCGTGTAGGATCTATTTTTATTAAAGCAGCTTTCTTCTCTTAAGAAGCATATAATTTGAGAGGGCATATTGACAGGATCTTAATGCAGAGAGCTCGAAACTTATTTTCCCCCCAAAGAAATCATGTTAGTTACTGTCGCTAACCTAGGGGTACTTTTGTGGGAACTTGGACCAAAAGATTTGAAGAATATCAGTTCATAGAAGAACCCAACTCACACATGCCCTGGGTCATGGAAGGTGTGGGTACATTTGCTCCCGCCTGTGATCTGAATTCGGAGTCAAATGCAAAATCCACAGCAACAATACTTACCAAATTTCTTTGAGACTTACTTTATTCTTCTGTTAAATGGGCATAAAATCACCAGCCTTAGTGTTGTATAAAAAAGACCAGGTTTGGGGCACCTGAGTGACTCAGTCAGTTAAGCATCTGCCTTTGGCTCAGGTCATGATCTCAGGGTCCTGGGATCAAGCCCCACATCAGGCTCCCTGCTCAGTGGGGAGTCTGCTTCTCCCTCTCCCTCCACCTCTTCTCCCTGCTTGTGCTCTCTCTGTCTCTGTCTCTCTCTGTGTGTAAAATAAATTAAAAAATATTTTTTTTTAAAAAAAAGACTATGTTGAAGCACTGGGTGTCATATACACTGTATGTTCACTAACTAATATTTAAATTTAAAAACAAACCTTATTTTGACACCTGGAATGCTCATACATGGCTGGTGGAATTATAAAGCCGCATAACCACTTTAGAAAGCTGTTTGTCAGTTTCCTACAAAGTTCAATGTAGGCCTATCCTATGAACTGGCAATTCTACTCCTATATATTTACCTAAAATTAAAAGCAGCAAAGGTTGGGTGGTTGGATAAAGGGTTTCATTAAAATTAAAAATATATATTCCAAAAAGAAAAAAAGACCATGTTAAACTAAAAAAAAAAAAAAAAAAAAAAAAAAAAAAAAAAAAAAGATTTTACTTGAGAGAGAAAGATAGAGTGAGCACAAGCAAGGGGAGGGGTAGAGGGAGAGGAGAAGCCGGCTCCTTGCTCAGCAGGGAGGGCTGGATCCCAGGACCCTGAGATCATGACCTGAGCGGAAGGCAGATGCTTAACCAACTGAGCCTCCCAGGTGCCCCCCCCCAAAAAAGACCATGTTTATAAAAGCACCTGGAATGAGGAGCCATGGTAAACATGACAAAAGTCACCCAACATCATGGTCTCTGATCTGTGCGTGGAGGAGGATAAAGGAAAATGAAAGAGCTAGAATAGATTCACAACATTTTTAAGTATTGCCAACTTTGGATTTTGTGCATTAAAGAAATGAGAACAACAAAAACAATGAACATAACATCGGCAGCATCAGTTTGTAGAAGGTATATTTTAAAGATACAGTGAAAAATAGGGCATTCCTTTGAAACAAAATTTGCCATCATGAAAATCATACTGCACACCTCTCATTGCTCTTTGCCACAGATGCTGAAAGGCACCTCTCCAACCACCTCCGATCTACAGGTAAGCATTCCAGAGCCTCTGAGATAAACCATCAGGGCAGGTGAATGCCATGAATGGGATCAGTCACTCGCAGAGAAAGTAATGATTAAGCAAGAAGTGGTGTGATTAAGCCTTTTAAAACTTTTATCTGCAGATAAAAAATGTTGTGCTCTGACCTATAGGGTGGGAGAAAAGAGTTGCAAAACAAGTATCTGATGAGTGGTTAATATCCAAAATGTGTATGGAACTCATACTACTCAACAAAAAAAAAATTAATAACCTGGTTAAAAAAATGGACAGAAAACTTGAATACACGGTTCCCCAAAGAAGACATACAAATGACCAACAGGTACATAAACAAGTGCTTAACATCACCCAGCATCAGGAAATACAAATCAAAACCACAAGAATTCACTTATTATGATGAGCACTGAGTAATGTATGGAATTGTTGAATCATTATATTGTAAACCTGAAACTAACATAGCATGTATGTTAACTATACTGGAATTAAAATTTTTAAAAAAGGTAAATAAGAAAACCACATTGAGATATCCCCACACGCTTGTTAGGATAGTTAGTATTAAAAAGAGAAGAAATAAATGTATAAACTTGTCCAATCACTATGTTATCTCCCTGAAACTAATGTAATAGTGCATGTCAGCTATACTAATATGGAGGTTGCCCCCAAAATTACAAAAAGAGCTACCATATGAGCCAGCAATTTCACTTCCAAGTATACATCCAGACAAAATGAAATCAGCATCTCAAAGAGATGTCCCATGTTCATTGCCGCATTATTCACAATTGCCAAGCCGTGAAAATAATCCAAATGCCTATTTAGAAGAGAAACAAGGAAGTTCTGCCGTTTGAAACAACATGGATGGACGTTGAGGGCCTTTCTTAAATGAATGAAATCAGATAGAGAAAGACAAATACTGTGTGATCTCATTTATGTGTGGAATCTAAACGTATCAAACTCATAGGAACAGAAAACAGAGTAGTGGTTGCCAGGGGCTGAGGGGCAGGGGAGATAGGGGGCTATTAGCCAAATGGTACAGACTTTGAGTTATGATATGAATAGATTCGGGGACTCTGAGGTATTCCATTGTGACTCTAGTTAACAACTCTATTTGGGGGGCACCTGGGTGGCTCAGCGGTTAAGCATCTGCCTTTGGCTCAGGTCATGATCCCGGGGTCCTGGGATTGAGTCCCACATGGGGCTCCCAGCAGGGAGCCGGCTTCTCCCTCTGCTTATGTCTCTGCCTCTCTCCGTGTGTCTCTTATGAATAAATAAATTAAATCCTTAAAAAAATTAAAAACCAATACTACAGTATATGTTTGAAAGTTGCTGTGAGAATAGAGCTTTAATGTTCCCACCATAACAGCATCAGCAACAAAATAATTAGAGGAGGCGAAGAATGTGTTAACTAGACTTGTTGTGGTAAATACTTTGCAAGATATGCACGTATGAAATCACCACGCCATGTAACTTAATCTTACACAATATTATGTGTTAGTTATAGCTCAGTAAAGCTGGAAAAAATATCATCGTGGAATTTGGGAAACAATCACAACCCCAGATCCCTTCTAAAAAATGCTGTGTAGTTTATACTGTTAGACAAGAGCATTCCTGCTTATATTACTAAATTTTCTGCCACTCTCTTTCTTCTCATATTTGTCATTGGATCAAGCTTATTATTTTAAATACTTGAATTTTCCTCAATAATTTTTTGTCTCTCAGTTTTTGAGCACTTAAAAATCTCCCAATATAATTGAAAATCTCTTTTATTACTATTATAGTTCTGCCCATTATTTCTTTATATATTTTAAGAGTATATTGGTAGGTGCATACTGGTTTAGAATTGTTATTTCTTCCTACAGAATTGTTCTTGTTTTGGTTGTTCTTTAATAAAATTATTTTCCTTAATGCTTTTTTCCCCAAAGTTTGTCTTTTTTTTTTATTGGTATTGCTATTCTAGCGTTCCTTTGCATTGTACTTTTACTGTCTTTTTAAAAAAATACTTTTACTCCCAACATTTCTGTGTCATTATCCTTATAAGACAAATACAATATACATGGAATTTGTTTACTAGGTATTGTTAACTTCTTATTTTAAAATAACTGTAGGTTTATATGCTATTGTAAGAAATCTTTTTTTTTTTTAAGATTTTATTCATTCATGAGAGACACAGAGAGGCAGAGACACAGGCAGAGGGAGAAACAGACTCCCTATGGGGAGCCCGACATGGGACTCAATCCCAGGACCCCGGGATCATGGCTTGAGCCAAAGGCAGACACTCAATTACTGAGCCACAGAGGACCCCTGTAAAAAATCTTAAAGCAAAATCCTATTTATCCTTTATACTGTTTCACCCAATGTGTACGTCTTGCAAATCTGTAGTACAATGTCACAACCAGGATATGGACAGTGTACAGCAGTGTACAGAGTGTACCTATCACTACAGGAATCTCTCATGTTAAACTTTTAATTTCCACACTTACTCCTGTCCTGCTGCTAGCACTCCTCAGCCCTTTCCAACTCTTCATCTGTTCTCCCTTTCTATAATTTTCTCATTCCAACAATGCTATACAAGTAGGATCACACTGCAGGCAACCTTTTGGGATTGGCTATTCTTTTTACTCATCATAATTCTTTAGAGATCCATCGTATGCACCAATAGTTGGTTCCTTTTCATCCCTGAGTAGTATTACACAGTATGTACATACTACGGTTTAACTATTCACTCATCTGGGTAGTTTCCGGGTTTTGACAATTATGAATAAAACTGCTATCGATATTTGTGTACAGATTTTTGTGTAAACATAAGTCTTCCTTTCTCTGGGAAAAAATTGACTAGGAGTGCAATTGCTGGATCATAGGGGCTTTGCATGTTTAGTTTTCAAGAAATTGCCAAATTATTTTCCAAAGCGATTGCACCATTTTACATTCCAACCTTCAAGGTATGAGTGATCCAGCATCTCCGCAACCTCATCACCCTTTGGCCCTGTCACTGTCTTTGATTTTAGCCATTCTGATAGGTGTCTGGTGATATTTCATTGTGGTTTTAATCTGCATTTCCTTAATGGCTAATGATGCTGAATTGTGTGTTTTTTTTTATTGGAGTTCAATTTGTCAACATATAGCATATCACCCAGTGCTCATCCTGCCAAGCGCCCCCCTCAGTGCCCATCACCCAGTCAACCCAACCTCCCACCCACCTCCCTTCTACTACCCTTTGTTTGTTTCCCAGAGTTAGGAGTCTCTCGTGTTCTGTCGCCCTCATTGATATTTTCACTCATTTTCTCTCCTTCCCCTTTATTCCCTTTCACTATTTTTTATACTTCCCAAATGAATGAGAACATATAATGTTTGTCCTTCTCCGATTGACTTATTTCACCCAGCATAATACCCTCCAGTTCCATCCATGTCAAAGCAAATGGTGGGTATTTGTCATTCCTAATGGCTGAGTAATATTCCATTGTATACATAGACCACATCTTCTTTATCCCTTCATCTTTCGATGGACACCGAGGCTCCTTCCACAGTTTGGCTATTGTGGACATTGCTGCTATAAACATTGGGACACAGGTGTCCCACCACTTCCCTGCATCTGTATCTTTGGGGTAAATCCCCAGCAGTGCAATTGCTGGGTCGTAGGGCAGGTCTATTTTTGACTCTTTGAGGAACCTCCACACAGTTTTCCAGAGTGGCTGCACCAGTTCACATTCCCACCAACAGTGTAAGAGGGTTCCCTTTTCTCCGCATCCTCTCCAACATTTGTTGTTTCCTGTCTTGTTAATTTTCCCCATTCTCACTGGTGTGAGGTGGTATCTCATTGTGGTGTTGATTTGTATTTCCCTGATGGCCAGTGATGCGGAGCATTTCTCATGTGCTTGTTGGCCATGTCTATGTCTTCCTCTGTGAGATTTTTGTGCTGAACATCTTTGGATGTGCTTATTTGCTATATGTATATCTTCTTTAGTAAAATGTTTCTCCATAGCCTGTCTTTTCATTCACCTGGCAGTGTCTTTTGCAAAACAAAAAAGGTTTGTTTGTTTGTTTATTTGTTTGCTTTAATTTTGATGAGGTCCTATTTATCAATTTTTCCTTTTAGGGGTCTCACAGTTTATATTGACTTTAAGAACTCCCTGTCTAGCTCTAGATCCTACAATATTTCCGTTTTTACTTTAAAACTATTATGGTTTTACATAGAAGTCCCTCATTCATTCTGAGTTAATTTTTGTTTGACTTACAAAATTTAGGTCAAAGGCTGCATGTTTTTGTTTCTGTTGTGTTTGTTTGTTTGTTTGCCTTTGGACACCCAATGGCTCCAGAACCATTTGTTGAAAAAACCATTTGTTGAAAAAGTTATCCTTCCTCCATTAAATTGCTTTAGCATTTTTGTTAAAAATCACTGGATATGTTTGTGTGCATCTATTTCTGAATTCTCTATTCTGTTCCATGACTCTTTATGTCTAGTCCTCTGCCAGGACCACATGGTTTTAATCACTGCAGCTATGTAATAAGTCCTGAAATTGGGAAGAATGATTTTTCTCACTTTACTCATTTTTTAATTGTTTTATCTATTTCAGTTCCTCTTCTTTTCTATACAAGTTTTAGAATAATCTTTTCCATATTATCAAAAAAAAAATCTTGCTAGGATCTTGATAGAAATGACATTATACCAACATGTCAATATATGGATAATGACATCTTTATATGTTAAGTTCTCCAACCCATGAGCCCAGCATGTCTCTCCATTTATTTAAATTTCCCCTTTGATTTTTGACCAGCTTACATAGTCTTCAGCATATAAGTCCTATGCATGTTTTACAAGTTTTGCATATAACTATTTAATTTTTTCTGAGGTATTATAAAAGGTAGTACACTTTTAATTTTGGTGTCCATCTGTTCATTGCTAGTACATAGATATAGAATTATTTTTTTCTGTTTGTCTTATACTCTGTGACCTTACTGAACTCACTATTTCTAGAAATATGTTGTAGGTTCCTTCAGATTCTCTACATAGACTGCTTATTTTACTGCCTTTTTTTCTAATCTCTCTATTTTCCTAATCTTTACATTATTATTTTATATATAACTCTCAAAAACAAAATAGAGCTGGAAATTATTTTTTACTCCAAAATATAAATCTCTTATAATTAATAGTTTCATTCACTTATATGTATTGTGACTAATGATAAATTTAAATTCAATCCAATAATTTTATTATTTACTATATTTTTTCTTTCTTTTTTTTTCCCTTCTAATTTGTCTTCTATTGCGTTCATTGGGTTTTCCTTATTATTTTTTATCTTCAGTTCTTTGGTGGTTTTTTTGTTCTCTTTTAAAATACACCTTTGAGGGATACCTGTGGTTGAGCTTCTCTGCCTTTGGCTCAAGACATGATCTGGAGACCCGGGATCAAGTCCCACATCGGGCTCCCTGCGAGCAGCCTGCTCCTCCCTCTGCCTATGTCTCTGCCTCTTTCTGTGTGTCTCTCATAAATAAATAAATAAAATATTTTTTAAAAAGAAATAAAATACAACTTTGACTTAAGAAAGTGTAGTCATTATGATTATTCTCTTGAATATTGCAAAGTCTATCAAACAATTTTATTTCCTCTCCTATCTTTCATGGTTTTGTTGTCTAAGTTAGCATTTTTTTTTCCCTAAACTTTTCCAAATCCACCCTTTGGACAATACTTTGTTTGCTCTAAATCCATATATAATCAATCACATGTAAATAATCAATCCATTTCTCTGCCTAATGTTGTTTTTTACATCCTTCCCAGTCCTGGATTTGAGTGTTCTTCCTCCACATGTCTGTCCTCTGACGGTTCTCTTAGCGGGAGTCCATGAGTAATAACCTCTCTCAGGTTTTGTTTGCCTGAATTGTCTTACTTTACTCTTGAATCAGCATTTAGCCGTGTACCCAACAAGCTGAGATGTATGTTCTCAGTGCTTTGACAATTACCCCGCTGTCTTCTGGCCATTGGTGTTGGAAACAAGAAGTGGGTTGTCAGCCTAATTCTTAATGCTTTCCAGGTAATACGACTTTTCTTAGAGATTGCTTTAGATCTCTAAGAAATGCCTTTGCCATTCTCCAGGATCACCACATATACCTAGGGATGGATTTCAGATTCAATGCTCCGTGGCTCAGAATTGGGGGCCACGAGAACATCACCTTCTTCTCTCAGTATCAGCTTCAGTTTGGTGAAGTCACAGTGAGATCTCAACTCCCTTTGAACTTGCCTTAAGTAAAACACACTTGAGCTCAAACCAAGAGTAATTGGGAACAGAAGCTCTAACAACATTACAGAGATGTCTTAGAAGCAGAAATAAAATATATTGTCAACCTGCAGAGGAAGGGGATATTCTTTGGCAAACCATACACTGGTATTTTAACAGGATCCCCCCTCCTTAGTGGGCAAGCTCAACTTAAATTGAGCTTTTGGCCTGGTTACTACCTTTTCCTTCAATCTTGGGTTCATCCCTTTGGTGTTTGCCACGTGCAGAAGAAAATGCAAGCAAGATCATCTTCAAGCTCCTTTGCACAGCTAACGTTCTGGGACTTACGTGGTGCCTCCAATTCTTTCCAGGGCTCGCTGGATCATTCTATCTCTTCCAACTGGTTAGGCAGGAAGGCCACGAATGCAATTACTTACTTGGTGCTGAGAACATGCAAGGCCTCCACTGTGTCTGCCTTATCATCGGATCCTTGGGTTCCGGCACGCCAGCCACCATGCCTCCTCCCCCTGACTTCCATCTAAAGCAATGCTAAGGGTATACATCTCATTTCCTTGACAAAAATGTCAACGGCATTATCTTATGCATGTGTTGTACAGATAAGGGAAAGTCACGTTAAACAATCTGTTCCATTCACTTTGGGTTTACCGGCTCACATCTTTATTTTTAATTCAGCAAAGCTGTGGTCTTTGTACTGGAGGTGGGGAAGCCAATCCAAGTCACTAGTGAGGTGAGTGGGTCACCTTCCATGTGTGTCGCTTTGTTATTTTCTCAAGGAATTTTACAGTCAGTCAGAAAGAACGGGACATTCTCAGTTCTTCCAAGGAAAACGTATCTTGTTTATTTTCGTACAAAAATCCCCTGAGCACTGGGTGTTTTACTATATGTTGGCAAATCGAACTCCAATAAAAAAATATACACACACACAAAAAAGTCCCCTGCAAAATAATGAGCTTTCAGCACCCAGCCCAGATGGTCATTTGTGGGGTGTAGAGCTAGAGGTAGCTTTATTTGTAGAGTGCTTCAGTTCTATCTCCCATCTCAAGTGTGACAATAAGATTTTTTGGTCCTAATATTTTGACAACAGGAATAAGGACAGCTAATATTCACTGAATGCTTTCTACCTGCCGGGCACAATGCCAAACACTCTATACATCACCTTTTTATCAGCCTTTATAACAACCCTGCAAGATACATACGGTTATATTTTCTATTCATGGATCAGGAACCTGAGAATTATTAACTTGCCTAAGATTGTCTATCTTGGAGGTGACCGAGCAGGGTTTTGACTCCAGGTCTGTCTGAATCTAAAATCAGGTTTTCCCCCCACTCGATTATTTACCAGTCAGCTACCAACACATTAGCCCTTGCTATGTCCACTGTTCTGAGAGCTGGACTTCAGTGGTCTCTAGACCACAGTTCATCCTTACGAGGCAGCAGTTTTTGGGGTGAAGAACCTGTGGCATCAGGATGCTGACTCACAACCCAGTGCATTTGACCCCTGAATCTGCCCAGAGCCCCTGCCATCGACAGCTCGGAGGGCAATTCTCCCATGAAGACGTGGCAGGAAAGATCAACTTCTGTTCGGTTTTACAATTTTTTTTTTAAATAATGAAAATGCCCCTGGATGAACAAGAATCATTTTTATTCCCAATTTAACCAAGAACAAAGTGAAACGGAAATTGGCAATTATCCTGCTTTGAAGGAGGATGTACACTGCCAGCAGACGTAACTAGAGTTCAAAAGGAAGGTTTGTGTTTTCTTAGGCATGCAAGTGAAGACAGGTGAACTTTGCAAGTGAATCGCACATCACATAAGGAGGGCTCACATCAGAATTCCTCACAGCATTGCTCTGCAGCGTTCAGGAACCACGGGCCACATGCACGCTGCCAAGAAAAGTGAAAAATTGTGGCAAACTGCCTATGTGTTCATGTGGCAAAATTAATGGAAATGAGAATTAGCACAGGCAGAGCAAATACCTGGGAATTCCACTTTTAGGAATCTATCCTATGCATTATATAATATAGGAACAGGGCTGTTTGTTGTCTCTTTGAATGTGTATGCATAGTACAGAAAAACTGCTAACAAACGAAATGGAATTTATCAAATTAATTTCTGTGTATGCGTAATATGGGATACCGGATGACTTAAGAAGAAGACAGATCTGACATGGAAAGCTTTCCAAAATCCCTTGGTAACAGTCAATTGTACAACAAAATGCGTTGTTCAATTCCAATGACATAAATCAATCAATCAATCAGAGATATGCATGCATGTAATCATATATATACATATATATATATGAAAATGTGTAAGGAGAGTCCTGGAAAGTCAGAAGCTCGGTCTCTGATTACCTGCAGGGAGAAGAGTCACATAGCAAATGTGAGGGGGAGAAGTTTTTTGCTCTTCATGCTCTTTCTTAGGTATTATGTTTGGTGATGATTACATATCACTTTTTTTTTTTTAAAGACCAGGCTTTCTCAGTGTTGCATAATTTAAAATTTACTCATTCAAATTTTTATAAATTAAACCTCAGGAGCTAAGTCTACAGATGTGCTTTACCCAGAAGTCCAGCAAAGTTAACTTGTAAAAGGTAATAAGGTTGTTACAAAGCAACTTTAGCAACAAAGTTCACTTGTACAAGACAACTCTCTCACATCAAGATATTGCATTATTTTAAAAAGAATACTTAATCTAAACATTACAATTAAAAAAATACATTTTAAGTAAATCACTGAAAGTTCCACGAAACACTTACACTGAACTTAATCTTGCAAGAGAGGCCAACTACGTTTCTAACACAGTTGGCCCCTTTGGCACTGAGACTCCCTCCTTACTGTAGGAATTGCTGTGAATTTCAGCTGAAAACTACTTTACATCTCAATTACTCATGATTAATGTAATCAGATGGAATCAATTAATAACGTCAAAATATACAGGGAGAATTAACAGAGCACAACTGGCTCACACAGTTATGCAGTCAGGAACAGAAGCCAGAGGACACCCGCACACACCTAGCCTTGAACATCCAAGAGTGATGCCAAAAGTAACTCCTCGAGGTTAGGTACTGGTGCGTTTTGCGAAACACAATCAATTTGTTAAGATACAATATTTTACCTTAACAGGTATGTGGGACGACACCATAAAGTAGGTACAGTGACACCGCCAGGGACTTGGTGGACCCTGGTTGCAGACCTGGCCATTATAGAGAGAAGCAAACAAGCATTCATGCAACACGACAGCAGTAGCTTTGTCCTTCCAGCCTCTTGGAAGGATGGGGGAGCCTTGTGCAATTTGTAGTGTATCCTGATTTCTATTGAGGGCTTTGCATATGTTTGGGTGAGAGATGTAACAGTGAGCATCAGCCAGTAAGTGTGCCTGCCTTTATGGACACCAAGTCAGGGGAGTGAGGATGGGTATTCACCAAATAGGCAAACTGTGCTTAAGATGGGAACGGAGTATGCTCTGAATGTGAACGGTTAGAGGTAAGAGCACATCATTCTAAGGTGATACCTGAATCAAGCCTTAAGAATGGATAGAGGATGAGGTGCCTATCCATTGGGTGGCTTGGTGGTCGAGCACCTGCCTTAGATCCTGGGGTCCCAGGATCGAGTCCTGCATCGGGTTCCCCGCAGGGAGCCTGCTTCTCCTTCTGCCTATGTCTCTGCCTCTCTCTGTGTGTCTCTCATGAATAAATACGTAATAAAATAAAATAAAATAAAATAAATAAAATAAAATAAAATAATATGGGGGAAATGCAATTAGAAAAAAATAGAAAAGAATTTGGTAGGAGTGAGGAAAGGGTGGAAATGAGTATGGGGAAAGAACATTCTAGGCATAGAGAACAGAATGTTCAAAATCTGTGAGAGCTCGTTGAGACTTTTATCAACCCAGATGGTTCTTACCAACTCTCTGAGGTAGGTAGACCTCTTATTCTTCTCATTTTATAGGTCTGGAAACTGAGACACAGAGAAATTAAGTAATTGGTCCAAGATTGACAGAGGGAATCCTGGCAGTACCTCTGAGGCAACCGTGTGACCCCAACAAGTCACCTGCCCTCTCTGACCACCTCGTGTTGCCTGTGTGAGGTGGTGCTAGCAGCCAAGTCACTGTGTCATAGGAAGCCTTGCACACGGCGTATCTAGCAGGATGGCGAACTCACCGTCTGTTACTAGTGTTGCAAGGGGAGGCTCAGTTTATTTTATCAGGAAACAGCAGGAGCAGTTTGGGGGAGCACTTGCTGTATGATGCAAGTACCTCAAGTGCTCCAAGTCCGTCATCCAGACCTTGAGATTTGTGTGTGATTTATCCTTGTGACAACATAAACAAGTCCGCTCATAGATGAGGACGCTGGGAGAGTGAAAGGCTAACGGCTGGCTCTGGGTCACACTGTTAGTCCTCGTGGCATGAGATTCAGACTCAGCACTCAGGATGTCTGCAGCCCAGCCCACCCTGGTGCCCATGTCCCCCCATACAGCACTGACCACAGGAGGCCCCTGCCCTGGACATTGGCCTGAGTGCTGCTAAGAAGGGGCACCGCTTTCACATCTGAACAAAGGGGATGTCGGAAGAGCAGTAGCACTGCTGCATGTTCTTTTTCTCAGCAAAGCCATACTGAGATCTCATGTTATTGCTGGAGCAAGATGGGGTTTCCCTGAAGACTCATGGTATGGGGAAGAAAAGCAGAGATGCTCCTTGGTCTTATCCTGGCTGGCTCTTTCCTTCTACATACATGTGGGATGTGTCTCTGTTTCTTTTTAAGATTTTATTTATTTATCCATGAGAGACACACAGAGAGAGGCAGGGACACAGGCAGAGGTGGAAACATGCTCCCCACGGGGAGCCCAATGTGGGACTCGATCCCAGGACCCCGGGATCACGACCTGAGCCAAAGGCAGACACTCAACCACTAAGCCCCAGGAGTCCCGAGATGTCTTTAAAACAAAAGAGGAAATACCCCCCTACACTCACCACCAGAGTGTGGCAGGGTCTGTGAGGTCCAAGTCAAGCAATTGTCCTCCAGATACAGGGGGAAATGGGTACAGGACTCCGAGTTACAGAGGAACCTGCCCGCTGGAAATCAACACTCCCGGCACAATATTAAGGTGTGTTGCACCAGTGCCTCTACTTTGCCCCATCTCATCTCTCTCCTAGGAGCAAAAGAAGGAGGTGAGTGCAGTGAACCCCGTGGTTAGGCAGAAATTTTTACATATTCCCTGTTGGTTACTCTCTGGATGATCAGATAAAGGAATGGGAGTCAAAACTCCTGCACCATGGGAGGTGTGATCCATTCCGTTGAAAGGGAAGCAGGAGTGGGGGGTGGTACATTGTGTGGGCTCAGGGCCAGGCTGTGAGGCTCACAAGTCCACATCTCCCGTCCCCCACTCAGCTGCCTCCGTGACTGGGCAAGTCACTCACCCCTACAAGCCTCAGTTTCCTAAACTTCAAAAGGGATTCCTAGTGACTACAGAATTGTTCCCTGGCTTCAATGGCTTAATTCAAATACCTAAACGGTTTCCTGGCACCTGTGTGGCATGTTGTCCATCATGGTTATTAGCACTTGCCAATGTTGCACCCTTGCCCCACAAAAATAAATGAGCATCTGGAAGGAGCTATGCTATCTCAAATCCAAATGGCCTCTGACCAGAATATCCTTTGTGCTCTTTCAAATTCCTAAATCCACATTATTCTCTTTACGGATCAATAGCCATGTCACCTCTTCCAGGAAGTCTTCCTTGCATATTTAGCCTGGGCTAAAGGACTCGTCTCTGGAATCCCCCAGAAACTTCACTTAGCTCAGTGTGTCATATCTAGCAGACAAATTACCTGCTTTTTTTCCTGGACTGTGAGCATTTGACAGACAGGAATTACATTTTCTTAAGTTCCGTATCTTTAGCATCCAGCACCACGCCCGAAGGTACTAGGTGCTCCATCAATAGTTACTTGCCGAATGAGTGAAGGAATAAATGAAATGGCCTGAGAAACGCATTTCTGGAGTGGGAGGAAAACGGACCAGCTGAGCAAACTGCCCAAGCTCTGGACAGACCATGCGTGGGCAAGTCGATGGGCCACTGTGTCTCAGTGAGCTTATCTGCAAAGTATAAACCGACGCCTAATCTGGGCGACCAAGGCCCTTTAGAACGACTGATCATTGCAAAGTGCTAAGAAAATTGAAAAGACAACAGAACTGCCACGAAAAAAAGTAGTAATTTCCAGGAGCTGACGCGCTCATCGTTGAAGCAGTCAACACAAGTGAGGCATTGTTCGTTAGCAGCGTCAGACTTGGATCCAAATGTGGGAGACGGCGGTGCCGACAGGCTGGTCCCTTGGGGCAGAGCTGGGCCCCGCCGTCACCTTGTCACCTCGCTCAGTCACGGCGTGGATGACATCAGCCTCTGCCAAGGGAAGCCTGCATCTGTGGCTGGCTTTAGGATTTTCTTCTGCACCTGTAAGTCATCCTTGGGGGAGCCGATTCCAAAGTTGGAAGTGGGTTTCAGGGTCACTAGATATTCATGGCAATGAATTTTCATAGAACAGAAAGGAAGAAATAGTTACAGATCCTTTTAATCTGCCTCTCTCCAGCATTTCTTTGCTGAAAAGTTCTGCAGGTATAGGCTGGGACGCTGGAATTTAGGTCAATGACATTCATGCTGCCTCTTAGAACAGAACCTTTCTGCAGCAAGTGCATGATTTCCTGTTATGACTGCAGATCTCACCAGCAGTGAAGTGACTGTAAAGGCGTCCATCCTGTTTGTTTATAATTCTTAACAATGGGCTTTTGGGGAAGGAGGGACCGACGTTGCCAACGCTCTGACGAGCGGCGCAGAGCATGTGATGCCACCTGAATAATGCATGCCCACTTTGTGTGTGTACCCGACGCGGGCCCGAATGCAGGATAATGCTGAAGGCTTTGAAGCACCTGCTCTGAGCGGCTCCGATGACAGCCAAGAGTCCAGATAAGATCTGAGCCCTGCCTCCTCCCCACCACCCGCTCGCCATGCTGCCCCCATTTCCCTTTTGCATTTAAAATAAGCTCTGAGACGCAGCCACCTGTCAAAGACACCGCTTTCCTGTGGTTCCTATCAGTCCCTTCCTGTCTAGCCCCACCTGGGTTTAGGGCCTTCTCATAACCTGGGTGGGACATACACCCTCCCCGCATGCCTGTCCCCTTGGTCCCTCCTCCAGCTCCTGCCAAGCCACCCTCTGCTGCACTGACAATAAAACCATCTCTCTGGGCTGTTGTAGCCCCAAAGGCACACAGCTTAGATTTAGGACCCTCCCCACCCCCTCTGCAAGAGTGCTCCTTTCCTGCATAATAGTCTTCAGTGACTCCCCACTGTTTTAAGTCATGTTCGAACTTCTGAGCCTGACAGGTAAGGCCCTTCATGCTCCCTACTCACCACTGCAGCCTCTATGGCATGGCTGGGCATCTCTCTGGGCCACCGTGCCCCAGCCATGTTCTGAAATTCCCTCCTTCCGGCTGCACCTGCATCCCCACACCTGTGTGTCCTGGCAATCGTTAGCCTTGTTATCCATCAACCCGAGCGGCAGCCACAACCACAACAATAAAATAGTGGTCAACACTCGTGTTGATTAGTCTATTCTGAGCACACGGCGGGCATTCTTTTATGTAACCCTCAAAACCACACTGGGAGGTATGCACGCTTCTTAACTCCATCATGTGGAAGCCCACTGAGCCTCAGGGTGATACAATTTCTCCTCCAAGGTCTCCCAGCTAGAAAGTTGGCAGACAGAAGACTCAAACCCAAGTCCATTACCAACCACAGCATCTCACTGCCACTTGCAGGACCCCACACTTCATCGGAAAGATGGCTCAAGTTCCAGGAACTCTAAAATGCCTGTTTCAAAGGGCTAATCTATTCTGGGTCCTTCTCTGCTTAAAACTGTACTTCTTCCCCCCCACCCCCCATCTTTTTTTCCCTAGTTGGGATGTTCTTCCTCACTATGGACACAACAAAGTGCCTATTCCTCCGGGAAGCGTTCCAGAATCTCAAGGTACAAGTAATTTCATCTCCCTCACACATCTGCAACATATTCCTCAATATTGGAATAACTCCCATCATCATAGGTACGCTTTTTTTTTTACTATATTAAGAATACATATAAAAATATTTTTTATAAATTACTGAATAAATATGTAACTTTTTCAAAACATATATAAAGATATGGAAAGTAAAAATATGACAAAACACCTGTGTGGTCCACCCACTTTAGACCTCACCAGCTGGAACAACCATTCTGTCTTGTTAACGTCCCCTTACTTTCCCGATGGCTTTACCACTTGTTTGTGTGCCTCAGATTGTTGTTCAGTGATGCACATTTTTGAACCTCGTGCATTATATTGAATGGGTTCTCTTGACAACATGCTGTCTTGCAAATGTTGTTGTTGCTTGTTCGTTTTGCATTCTTGGCTCAATATTGTCACTGAAAAGCATCCATATTTGTTGTGTGTCCCTGTGCTTCATTTCTTTTCACTGCCAAACAATACTGTATTGTGTGTCTATACTAGGGCGTACTTACATAGTCCATAGCTATGTATGAGTTATTTCCGGTGTTTTGCCAGGACAGAGCTTCCATAGGCCGACGTTCTCCATGCAACAGATGTGCAAGTGTTAGAGATTCTCCAGGATGTATACCTGAAAGAGAAAGTGCTGAGACCAAGGGTATGTGCATTTTCAATGCTACTAGATAATGACTAATTGTTCTCCAAAGCAGTCTTGCCAATTTGTGCCCTCTGGAGAAATAGAAGAGAGTCTCCTCTGCTCTCTATCATTTTCAAAACCTATTATTGTCAGTTATTGTCAGGTATTATAATTGTTGTCCATCTGGTGAGTATAAAACAGCATCTCATTGTGGTTCTAATTCTCATCCCCATCTACCAATGAGATTGCCCATTTCATCCTCATCCTCTGTCCTTGGCCTCTTGAAGTTCCTGTTGTGCGAAGTGCCTGTTCAAGTATTTTGCCCACTTTGCTTTCAGGTTTCTTGTATTTTTCCTTACAGGTTTGTAGTTATTTATTTATTCTGTATACTACTCATTTTTGATTGTATATGTTATACATAACTTTTCTATTTTGAAAGTTTTTATTTCCTTTTATTTTGCTATCTTTTTAATTTATTAATCTTTTCCTGCATGGATTTCGCTTTCTATGCCTGTTTAAGGAATATTTCTTCACATGAACTCATTTCATATATTTTCCTATACATATATTTTAATTACTCTTATCATTTTGCCTTGCACTTATAGTTTTTAACCTGAAATTTGTTTTTATGCATGTTGTGATGTAGAGCTCTATTTTTTCCATATGAATAACAGATTGTCTTGCACCATGTATTTAAAAATCCATTCTTCTGCCACTGATCTGTAATGCTACTTCTACTCATAAAATAAAGTCTCCCCCCCCCCCCAACACACACACCATCTTTTACTATTAATCTGTTTCATTGGTTGGTTTGTCTAACCCAGGCATGATATCACACTGCCTTAATTACTACCATTTAAGTAATTATTGATATCTGCAGAAGCCAGCCAACTCAACTTGTTCTTCTCATTCAGGAAAATCTCCCTTTTCCTGCCATTTGAAATTTCATATAGATTTTAGCATTAGCTTGTCAGTTTTCACACACATACCCACAAAACCTACTGGGATAGTATTTGAATTACAAAGACTCTGTAGATCAATTTACAGAGCATCATCATATATATGATACTGACTCTTCCAATTCATTTATCAATGTTATTTCAATTTCTATAGATCTGTAAGGTCTCATAATAATCATTTTTCTAATTTTCTTCATAAAGACATCAACCCTCTTTTGTTAGACATATTCCTAGATTTTTGAAATATTTTTATGTTATTGGCAATAATATATCTATTAAATTGTACTTTGTGTTTGTTGTCTGTGTATAAAAGTATGATTGATTTCTGTAGATTGATTTTGATTCAAGAAAGCTTACTAAACTCTCCTGCTAATTTTCACTCCTGAACGTGGCCCTACTTGGGCATGATAAATGATCTTTGTTATGTCAGGCTGTATTCTGTTTGCTAATATTTTCTGTAGGAATTTTTTATATCTGTTCACAGGAATATTGATCTGTAATTTTCATTCTCATGAAGTCTTTGTAGGATTTGGCAAGTAAGGTTACTCTGGTCCCCAAATTTATTGAGGTATGTCCTCTTCTATTCTGTAATCTTTAATAATTTGTATAAATTGGATTATCTGTTACTTGACTCTCTGATAGAACTTGATGAAGACATCTAGTTCTGGAGTGTTTGAAGAGAAGGTTTTTTAAGTTTGACCAAGTTGCCTTATTTGTTACAGGGCTATTCACATTTTATTTAGTTCTTGCTAAGTTTTAGAAATTATATTTTTTTCCTAAGACTATGTCCATTTCATCTCAATTTTAAAATTTATCGGTAAAAGTTGTTTATAATATCCTCTTATGATCATTTCAGTATCTTCAGTTTTGTAGTAATATATAAACTTTTTTCTTTTCATTTCTTCTTCCTCTTTTTTCTATACCTGTTGTTTTCTCAATTTTTTTCAAAATATCTAGTTTACACTTTATTGATCCCTCTCTATTTCTTGTTATTTTTAATTTCACTTTTTTGCTCTTTTAAAAAACTCTTTCCTTCTTTTTAATTTCTTGTCTTTGTTTTTTGTATGTGTGTATTGATTAAAGTCCTAACTTGGAGATTAAGCTCATTAGTTTTTAGTCTTCTTTCTTTTATAGAATAATCTTTAAGGGATATAAATTTTCCTCTACATGCTGCTTTGGTTGTATCACACATATTCTGGAAAGTTTATTTTTTTATTTTCAACTCTACATATTTATAATTTCCATTATAATTATTCTTTAATGTATGAGTTGGTTAAAGCTATATTTCTAAATGGTCAGAAATATACTGATTTTCTAGATATATTTTTATATTGATGCTAATTTACTTACTATAATTCAAATTACTTCCCTGCTACTTTTGTGTGTTGTTATTGTTATATCTTGGTGTATTTTTTAAAAAGATTTATTTATTTCAGTGATAGAGAGAGTGCAGGGGAGAGAGGCAGAGGGAGATGGAGAGAGAAACTCAAGCAGCGTCTGCACTGAGCATGAACCCTACGTGGGACTCAATCTCATGACCCTGAGATCAGACCAGAGCCAAAACCAAGAGTTGGACACTTTTTTTGAAAAAAGATTTTACTGGGGATCCCTGGGTGGCTCAGCAGTTTAGCACCTGCCTTTGGCCCAGGGCGTGATCCTGGAGTCCCAGGATCAAGTCCCACGTCGGGCTCCTGGCATGGAGCCTGCTTCTCCCTTCTCCTGTGTTTCTGCCTCTCTCACTGTCTATAATCAATCAATCAATCTATCAATCAATCTTAAAAAAATATTTTACTAATTTACTTGATAGCATGAGAAATCACAAACAAGAGGGAGGAATTGAAAGAGAAGTAGATTTCCCATTGAGCAGGGAGCCTGATATGGGCCTCGATCCTAGGACCCTGAGATCATGGCCTGAGCCAAAGGCAGGTGTTTATCTGACTGAGCCACCCAGGCACCCCAAGAGTCAGACACTTAACCCACCAGCCACCCAGGTGCCCCTTAAAGTTAACACATATTTAGTATTTTTTAAATTGCCAGTACTTGACTCAGTATCCCCACAAAGATAATATTTCATTTGATCATATTTCCTACATTGAATTTCAGAAATCATCTTGGTTTATTTGACTTCTACTGGAAGAACAACCTTTAGAATTTTCTTTAGAGGAAGGCTGTTCAGGGTTAAACTTTCTTCTTCATTTCTGTTTTCAAAAATGACTTCATTTTGCTGTCCTTCTTGAAATATGTTCTCTCTGAAATACATAATTCTTAGTTGACAGCTATTTTTTCTCAATACATGGAAGCTATTAGTTGCTGTCTTTTGGCTTCCATTATTGCTCTTAAATAACTTACCTTCATATTTCAAGGGATAACTTTTATCCCTTCTAGTTGTTTTTAAGATTTCCTTTTTGTCTTTGGTTTTCTGCTTTTGATTATAGTGTGTTTAAGTTTATATGTATGTACTTTATTTAAGCTGTTTGGGGACTTGATGGGCTTACTGAATTTGGAGATCGGTGTGATTTGTTAGTTATGGAAATTGAAATTTTTCAGATATTAGCTCTTATGTACTGCCATATTATCTCACACTCCTTTTGAAACCCTGATGAAATATATGTTAGACCTTCTTTTTGTATCCTCCATATTTCTTAACCTCCCTTTCATTCTATTTGTCTTGCTAAGGTGTATTTTAGACTATTTCTTCAGATGTATTTTCTAGTTCATTAATCTTTCAGTCAGCTACATCTCATATGCTGTTAAACAAAGCTGTTGAGTTTTTCATTCTGATTATTTTTTTTATTTCTTGTTTTTCTATTTAATTCTTCTTCTGATGAAATTTATCACTTTTTTCATTTCTTGATCTTATCTTACATTTTTCATTGTCTTCTTTTGCTTTGCAACACATTGAAAATATGTATTTTTAACAACTTTGTAGAGGTATAAATTCTATACGATAAACTATTTGTATATATATCAAAATACATTCTTTAAGTGCTCATCCGTTTGTTGTGTGATGTATCAGCATCTTTTGTTTGCATGAGGGCACCTAGCTCTACATACAGCTAGAAAATGATCTTGGCACTGTCTGCTTCATCTCCCTTATTTGTTTTGTTTTGTTTTGTTTTTTGTTTTCCTCCATCCACCCTCCCTCAACTCCTAAAGCAGATTACAGGGTTCCAATTACATACACTTCACAATAGTACTTTTCAAAAAATAAATTTTCTAAAATTGCATAATCCAGAGAACTTTACCATAGGGAGAGACTAATTTCCTAAGTGTTTTTTAAAAAAAATCTCTGCTCCATAATTTCATTTTTTACTTTCTGTTTACTAATAATCCATGTGCTACAATTTCATCCAGGTTGCTGTTTGTTTTGCTTCTTAATCTTGCTACCAGATTTATATGTATGAAGTGTTCCAATAGTTAAAAAGAAGTATTTCAATATTGTACCTTGAACCATACCTCTCTATCCTTTGGATCAAATCTGCTAGTGATGTCTCAGTGCCTTCTAGGCTCTACCATTATGCTCTAACATTATTCTCTAAAAGTACAAATATGGTCATAGTTTCTGTGAGTAATGGGATTGTGCAGCTTGAATATCTGTGCTAAACTAGCCATCAGGCAGGCTTAATTTCACTGTGACATCAAAAAACCCTTTCTTCAAATTCTATTAATCATAATTAACGGTAATGATAGTTCACATTTATTGAGGATTACTCAAGGCCCAGGCACTATGCGAAAACTTAAAAGTGGGCTAACAGGGGATCGCTGGGTGGCTCAGTGGTTTAGCACCTGCTCTGCCCGGGGTGTGGTCCTGGAGTCCAGGGATCAAGTCCCACATCAGGCTCCCTGCGAGGAGCCTGCTTCTCCCTCTGCCTGTGTCTCTGCCTCTCTCTCTCTCTATGTCTCTCATGAATAAAGAAATAAAATCTTAAAAAAAAAAAAGTGGGCTAACACATTTAATTACTACAGCAACTGTATTGTTGTCAACATCAGGTAGAGAAACTGAGGCACAGAAAGGATAGTTATTTAATTAAAGTAAAAAATGCAGTGCTTGGTCGATCCAGGATTCATATCCAGGGCAACTAGCCCCATGGCCCAAACTTTTAACCACTATATAATGCTTATGGTATTCTCTAATGGATTTCTAGACTCTGATTTTCATTTAAATGAATAGCCTCAGGGCACCTGGGTGGGTTGGTGGTTGAGCCTCTGCCTTTGGCTCAGGTCTTGATCTCAGGACCCTGGGTTTGCGTCCCTGTCAGGCTCTCCGCAGGGAGCCTGCTTCTCCCTCTTCCTATGTTTCTGCCTCTCTCTGTCTCTCATGAATATATTTTTTAAAAATCTTTAAATATATAGCCTCCATTATATTGACCACTTCTGTTATTCAAAGATTACTTTAATACCAAGCAAGTTTGTGTCAACTATGATTCTTGATGTTTACCAACCTTTTTTATTTTATATAACCTAATTGAAATCTAGCCACAATCTTTAAGGTATTTTAACAACCCTGTTTACAAGCATAGAGAGTGAGATTAGCGGTAATCATGTAACTTGTCCAAGTTACACAATGGTAATTTAGCGACAGCTCAAAAAATTTCTACTGTTCATGTATGTCAGACACCAAGGAGAGTCAATCAGCCTGTGATAAAGGAAAGATCAAGGTTTTATAGAAACAGAGAGCCACTGAGATAGGGAAGGCGAACCACGAAGTCTGGTTGGGCAGTTAACACCAGAGCTGCATCTTGTAGGAGGAAGAAAAACTGTCCAATAGAAGTTGTGGTTGGATATATGCTGGCAGAAATCAATGAGAGATGGAAAGGTGTTGCAGACCAAAGGAACAGCATAAGCAAAGGCACAGAGGCATGAAATAACATATTTAGTGAAAAGTGAAATCTGTTCCATTTTATTGAAGATAAAATGTAAGACAGGGAGCACCAGATGACATTAAAGAGTTGGATCTTTATCTCAGAGGTGTTTTAGAACCAAAGGAAGATTATAAGCAGTGGGTTTTTTTAGGAAAAAATAAAAGATGAATAATCATTAAAATACAGTTGGACACAAAAATAAATATTTATTTCAAAAAAGTAAAAAAGGATTTTGGAATAAGCTGTGAACTTATGCATCATCATCTTCACAGTCAATGGGCCCTTATAATAAAATATGAAAGAGGCAGAGTCAAAGAGCATTTCCTGGTAAGTGTTTCTATCCTTCCGCTATTTTGCCATATTATTGGCAGCATGGTATGGTGTGAATTAAGGGAGGCAACACATGTGAAGAAAAATATTATAGTAATCCCTCTGAATGGATATAGCATTACAGTAGCCATCATGGACCAGAATGGGTTGAGAATTATTTCACAGATGAAATTAGCAGTATCTTTTTTTTTTAATTTTTTTTAATTTATTTATGATAGTCACAGAGAGAGAAAGAGAGAGAGGCAGAGACATAGGCAGAGGGAGAAGCAGGCTCCATGCACCGGGAGCCCGACGTGGGACTCGATCCCGGGTCTCCAGGTTTGCGCCCTGGGCCAAAGGCAGGCGCCAAACCTCTGCGCCACCCAGGGATCCCGAAATTAGCAGTATCTAGTGGATGGTTATTTTAAGAAGCAAAGTTGACAGCAACTACTCTATTTTGTCTTGAATGGCTGGTTGGATGGGTAGTGAGTGGTGGTTGTCAGGCATCACTCACTGAAATAAGTAATTGAGAAGTTGAGTTTGAGGTGTCCACAAAACATCCAAAATGAGAAAACCAATAGGTTTTTGAGTTAGGAGCTCTGGAGATTGCTCAGGGCAGGGGTCATGGATCTGGGATGGGTCAGCACATGTGTTACTATGAATGCCATGAACACACAGTGTGGGAAGAGAAGCAGGGCCACAGGGACTACGCACGGGTGAGCAGTGGGTAGAGGAGGTAAATCACAGACAAAGCTGAGAAGTAGAAGGTAAACTGGTGATGATTCTCACAGAAAGCTGAGAAGTAGAAGGTAAACTGGTGAGGATTCTCATGGAAAAGAAGAGAGGAGATATTTCAACAGGGAGTGATCAACAACATCAGAGATCCTTGATCAAAGATCATCAAAGATGGCCCACAGTGCCCATCTAAGTTGGATACTGTAATGTGACCACTGAGCTTTCGTGACTTCCATGAAAGCAATTTCACCCCAAGTCTTCTGCTCTTCCCATAAGACCATAATGAATTCCAAGAAGTTAAAACATCCAGTGACATGGTTCTAAGAGATTTCGTGTTAGTTAGATAACTAATAATTTTTTAAATCTTTAAAGACATAGCCTCCATTATATTGACCACTTCTGTGATTCAAAGATTATCTTAATACCAAGCAATTCTGTTTGTGTCAACTATACTGCTGCATAACAAATTACAACATATTTAGTTACCTAAAAGTTATCACCTTACAATCTCTGTGGGTCAGGAGTCTAGGCACAGCTTGACTGGGTCTTCTGCTTCAGGGTCTTCCAAGATTGGTTATTGAGCTGTCATTTGGAGCTGTGGCCTCATCAAGGCAGGGCTGGAGAAGGTGTCCCTCCAAGCTTATGTGATTGTTGGCAGCATTCAGCATCCTGCCAGTTGTTGGACTGTAGCTCTCAGTTTCCCCCTAAGTATCTGCTTGAGGTCACTCACAGTCCCTTGCTTTCATCCTCTGCTGAAAGGCTGCTTATAGCACAGCAGCTTGCTTCTTCAAAGTCAGCAAGGGAGGTGTGTCTGTCAGCAAAATAGATATATAGCCTTAAAATGTAATCACAGAAAAAAAAAAAAAAAACGTATCCCATAACTTCTGTTGTTTTCTTTTGACTAAAAGCAAATCATAGGTCCTGTTCACACTCAGAAGGTGGTATTCAAGAGGGTTACCTTAGCATCCCTTTGCTACAAATCCCCTTGTAATATGTCTCTTACCTTCTTACATGTTCCTTTGTCAGCTGCTGTTCTTTCAAGGCCATTTGCTGTCATTATTAGTTTGTTTGTACCCATAGGAACTGCATCACTGGCCAACCTTGCCTCTAATTCAAAACTCAATTTTTTTTTCTTGATTTTAAAATGGCTCAAATTATCCACACATGGCCAACTGGAGATACATACTTCTGCTGCTAACCTGGGTGTCTCTAGATGCATGTCTTCACTTTTCTGAACTTCAGTTTCCTGCCCTTAAATAGGGAATAATAGTCCCTACATCCCAGAGATATTGTCAGATTACCGAATTAATCACACTGATTCATGTAAATTGCTTAGCCCGGTGCCCAGCTCATAGAACTTGCTCCTTGGTAGCCATTTTCTTTGCTGTTAATAAGCGAATAAAAATGAACGGAAGGCAAAATGGGTGTCATGTTTATCCCTGTGAAGTACTATTTCAGGGAAGGAGGGAAGCTATGAACATGGAAGATTAATGGTGATTACCCACAGCCGTGTGACTTGGGGAGAAGAGTGCACCGCAATCTGAGAATTTAAATGTTAAGAAATGCTGCAGGCTTCAGCATGAAGTCCTTCAACTGGATTTTCCCCTTCAACTCTGTGTATTATTAAATACCCTTTTTAAGTTGACTTCCCCTAGGCTGACATACAAGTGGAAAGTTTGGGCTATTTCTAAATGAAAACTCTGTTTTTCATAACGAAGTTCAAGGTGGAAACGCTGAAGAATGGAGTACCCAGTGTCGTTCCTATCTCTGAAGCCCAAACAAAGCTGTCCAGGTGATAGAAACACACAGGAGTGTGATTTCATTCTGATACGGGGAATTTATGGATCCAATTTCGTTTGTATTTGTACAAATACATAGATAAAAAGCGGGCCTGGAAGGTATACCTCCAGATGAGATGAAAACCAATCTTTGAATATGCATGTAATATTGACTGGATAATTGGAGACATTTTAAAATCCAAATAAAAATTGAGTTTTACATTAAAGGCAAGGTTGACCCTAGAGGTGGTTTGACAGTTCAGTCTTCACATGCTCATCATCTTCAAAGTGTAGGTAAGAATGTCTGGAATTTTTTTAAATTGATAGCTTATAGTTAATGTTGGCAGGGTATATTAAGGCCAGGAATTCTCAATCAGTGGCTGGTCAAATGCTTAAAGAGAAGAAAAAAAAAATATATAAGTGGCCCTCAATCCATATGTACTAAAAGCATTATCATTTTTTATTTTTATTTAGTTCCAATAAAATTGTGCATGGAAAATACTTTCCTGTCACTTCTAGAACTAAGTGTTGATTCATCATCCCTCTGGTTAGGTCCTGAGCTACGTATTTATATGTGTTGCTTCATTCGGTGTACACCACAGGCCAGGGAGGCAGTTGCTCTCATTATCAGCATGTCATAGGTGAGGAAAGTAAACTTCTGGGAGTCTAAGAACCTGGTGTACTTCACTCTCTTATAAAGAGGAAAATCTGAAGCCTAAAGATAGCTCTCTCCAATCCTAGAACACTTTGGATTTCCAATAACTTTAAGTTAACTTAATTATATTGTTCAAGAAGTACTACTCAAAAGTAAAAGTACTATTATATAGGAATCCATAACCCTTTTTTAATGTTGTATGAGGGGACACTGATCAAAACATTTGGGGACATTAGGGCAATTCTTTACTTGCAACATTAAAGTTGAAATATAGTCTGTATCTTTCTCAAAGAACCCCTCCAAGAGTTCTCCAGTTTCAGCAATCATTTCATATATTTCTATTTTATACTTCACTTCAGATAAAGAGGTTCTAAGTGAATATGTGATACTTAGAGATACCTGGATTAGGAAACACCTGGCTCTTCTGTGAGGAGCCTAAGGAAAGTACAGGCTCACTTGTGACAGTCCAAAAATGAGACACTCATAAGTTTAATTAGTGAAATGGGAGGAGAGCTTGCCTGTTCTGATGTTATTCTCTTTCCTATACAAGCCTGAGAAGGAGGATTGGTTAATGGTGACAGTATCATCTGTGAGCCTCTTCCAACCCCTCCCCCGCTTCCCAGATCAATGGGAAGTCAGCAAGTCTTGTGAAATCACCACCGCCCCCCAAGTAAGCTCCATACATACACTTGAGGTGATGCCCCTCCCAGACCCTCCTTGTCAATGCTGTGATCCTCCCCTAGCCCAAGATCTCACCTCCCACCATCCCATTCTCTTGTCAGAGCCATCCTTCCAGTCATCCACAAAGTCAATCTCCCTACAAGTTCACTTCCCAGCACATGGTAGAAGTTAACATCATCAACCCTTAGCAATCCCAACCCGACAGCTCAAAGCAATTTAGATCCTCACTTCAGTCTGTTGGGAAAAATGCAAAATGTGAGCATAGGTGACCTTAAGGGAAGGAGTGATTACAAATAAAATTCCAAACACTAAACAATTCATTATCTTTCCTTCTATGCCTGTTGAGATTATGAAACAACATCGTGCCATCTTGTACTGGCACAGACCACCCAAGGCTCCCCATCTCCATCTCTAACCAAAAGGAAACAAAATGAAATACTAGTGCCTAGTATCTTGGTGTCAAGAAAGGTCCCTCCACTCTTCTTAGCACCCAATGATCCAGCCCTTCCCTCTTGACATTTAGAGTAGGAACAAAATCCTTGGAAACTGAATTCAACTTTCTGGCAACATCCTAACAGAAGTCACCGGCAGAAGAATAAAATCCTTGAGGGCAGAGACTATATCCACCTTACTCTCCATTGTTTAGGTCCTCAAGCACCTCCAACAGGGTCCAGCATACAAGAGGTGCTCATTAAATATTCAAATGAATGGACAAATAAATACTTGAAAGAACTCAGGTGATCTTCACACATATTTTAGTTTTTATTGTATTATTATTAAATAATACAATATTGTATTAATATTAAAAATACGCACAGGCTGATGGCAAACCTCTTAAATCCTGCTTACTTAGTTTAGCCATGTCGATGTTACACCAACATGATTTTAGCAAATAATAATTGTGCCACTTATTGAACAATCTATGTGCCCTGAGATTCGTCACTTTGTATCTCTGGGTCTAAACTCAACAAATAATAAAATTGAGAGAATTAATAGAATGAGAGGATTGTACTGAAGCTCATATGCTTTGTAATCTCATCCTGAAAGAACATGGACATCTAAGGGATAGATGCTAGCCCCAGGCCACCAGCTCTCTGTAGGTACTGTCTGGTGGTGAGATGGTGAACTTCACCTCTCCCTATGGGGTAAGACACAGTGAATGCCAACTTTAGTATCTCCAGAATGTACCAAAACCTGTGCCAGATCAGGCTGCCTGGTATGTGTGTGTGTAGGTGGGGGCCATGGGGGAGGGAGGGGCCTTCTCCACATACACACTCCATTTTACAGTTTGAGAAAATACTTTATAGTCATCTTGTCATATACCACTAGAGCTTTCTTAGTCTGAGGGACATCTGAGTGAGAAAAAATCTAGGTATGTTCCCTAGAAGTGATGCAGAGGTAGATCTATAATGCAGTTTGAGGGAAAAAGGAAAATGAAAAAGAAAAAGGCTTCTCTAGGGTTTCAAATATTTTCTTCATTTTGGCTCTGAGCCCACATTGCAGTGGGAAGAAAGTGGAGAATGGTAAATCTAGTCCTCCATCACAAAAGACATTTTTAAGCTTTTTTTTTTAACTTAACACTCTGTGTTAAATATGCATAGATTTAAGGTTTTTTCCCCCAAATAATTTCTGATATCTATGGGGTTATGTCTTGATATTTATGATAATTCTTAATACTTCTTCATGTACCACTTCCCCCAAAGCTATAAGCATCCAGTAAGCATCTCAGATACTTGAAATTAGTGCTGATTTTTTTGCGCAAGTAAGGATAATTCAAACTAATTAGAATTCCTCCCTTTTCACGACACTGTCTAAAGCCTTCACAAAACCACGAGTACACACTTGTGACAACATCACAAAAGTCTGTAAGGTGTTTCTGAGATTTTTCCAGATCTTTCTGTGTCCTTAAGAGAAAATTTTTATTCTGGGGTGGCTTCTTTTGGTGAGCTCCTGTAAGGAAATAAGAAGGGAAATGAAAAATTGATATAATCCATATCTCTAGCCAATAGAAACAAATTTCACTACTTATTTAAATATAAAATAGTGACAGCGAAGCAAATTTTACTCATGACCAATAATTGTTAATCCAAGTCAGTCACCTTGAACTCCGTAACATTCTGCCTTCTCTTTTTGGCTCAGTCATCCAATGAAGAAGGAAGCAAAAAGTCGATGTAACTGTACAGGGATAGTATGATTCTATTTCATATTTCATTCAGTGTAGAGGGACTGTCTCAGCATCTGTCAGCATCCAGGAGTCTCCTCGATCCCTCCTGGATGTATTCATCTTCTCTCACTAACGGATTCATGCATTCATTTGTTTGTTCAGTTGCCATACTCATCTTCTCATGTATTGACCCACTCATTTGTTCACTATCTATTCCTCAATTTTCTCATTCCATTCATCAATTGACTGTCTCACTTAGACTTCCATTGGTACATGAACTGATTCATCCATTCTGCCAGTAAACATTACTGAGCACCAGCAATGTTGTACATGTGGCAATAGAGTCTAGTTGCTCATGAACTAGTAGGTAAAGAAGGGATGCATTACACCATTACACAAATTAAAGCACTCTGGGATCATTGCCTTGACCAAAGTATAAAGAGAGTATGTCAAGTAGAGAGTGAGCTTTTTAATGGTGGCCAATGTTTTATTAGGGTGATTGTTTACAGTTTGGTCTAATGGATTTGCCAGATGGCAATGGTGGAAAAGGGTATCATCCATGCAGTGGGAACAACATCACAAAAGCTCAGAGTCGTGGAAGTTCTCAGCATTTTCAGAAAATGATGACTATCTCTATATGGCTCAAGTGAGAATAAAACAGAAGGAAGAGATGAGGCATGAAGTATCAAATCAGCACTGGGTCAGACTTTACCATGAAGCCATGTGAAAACGCTTGGACTCTATCATTTTAGGACATTATTCCAAAATGTCATCTTTATATGCAATTTACTGGGTCCAGATCTCAATCATGTTTATATTTCAATCGTCAGCAATCTGTTCCTTGCTTAACTTTCTGGTCATATCTCCTATGACTTTCCTATGTCAACATTCAGTGTACACAGAGTGGGTTAGGGACTTAGAAGGAGGAAGTTTCTTTAACCTCTGTGTATTAGACAAACTATGCAGATGTCACTGTGTCCCTAGCATTTCTTATGGTTTAAGTTCCTATTCCATATCCTGGCCATCAGAGACATTAAAAAGGTACCTTAAGCCAGTCAACTAGCTAAAAAACTCTGGAGAAAGCAGACATATAAAGTTAATTCTTCATCTCTCAGGAAGAGAAAACTCCATCTATCCATCCATAGAAATAGGTGGAACAGCCAGAGTATGATTAAGATATTCTTATATCAGAATGAAAAATCCAGGGACAGGAAAAGGACAGGGATGTTGTGGGGTGAGAGGATGCCAGTGGCCATGAGAAGGATTGTGAAAGAGATTCTAACAGTGTATAATGTGCATAACTGAGTCCTTTGCTGGAGCTCAACTGGGTTCATAAGCCTACCAAGTTTCCCTAGGTGTCCCGGAGGTCACATGGGACCAAAGTGCAAGTTGATGCTTTCTTATGTGGTTTCTGGACTGTTCACTCATGTCCAGGAAGTGAACTGGTGTAGTGTTAGACTCCTCAAGATCTCACATTTCAAAACATCTTATTCTGTGTTTGCACACTTAGCTCAAGGAGTCCCGCCTTCTGAAATGTATCCATCTCTCCCAAGCTCTACATTCTGAAGTTCTTTTCACTCGTCACAGCCCACTTCTGGTTCCTTCTCCAAGATGCGTTCCTGGTCACCCTTGAGTCTACTTGTATGATCTTTTTCATGATCCCCCATCACTTTTTCTATGAATGTGTTCCTGGAGCCTTGGACAAAGCCAATGTGGTTGGAATGAACTTATTGTCACCATAACCCTCATAGTCAGCCAAAGTTGTGCCTTGTGAACAGCTAGAGATGAGTCAAAGTGGAGTTTACTCTCCAGCTGGCTGTAGCCCACACAAAGGTCAGTGAGAGTCCAAGGTAGCCTATGCATAGAAAAGAGAACGTGACAAGCAAGAATTCTACTAGAAGTTGAAGGGGAGATGCATCATTTAGGTAGTGTCCACTCCCAGAGAATGGACGAGGCCATGTTGAGCACTCCTCTGGAGACATATATCTTCCTGGGGTCACTATGTGGTGGTATACCATGTGCCTCCTTGCTTAGGTGGCAGCAGTTGACCCAGAGATACAGAGTGGTCTTAAAGGTCCTGTTAGAATTATGTGGCAATTTATCGTGTGCTCCCTCAATAGCATTTTCCTAAAAAATCCCCCTAAATATAGAGACCACAGGTTTCATTTGGTTACATGACAGGTAAACAAGAGATCATAGCTGAATGAGGTCAGAGATCATGCCTAAATTGTCTTCCCTGCTACAATAGCAACATAGTCAACAGTGAGACAAAGACCAGGAGTCCATAGTCTTACATTTCATGATTCTCCTCAATGCTGTACTACTGACTCTCCTTACTACTGCACATGCAGGGTCCCTCCTTCCTACAGGCTAAAGCTGATGGGAATGGGATGAATTAAGTAACCAGATCTGCTTGACCAAAACGCAGTACTTGACAAAGACTGATTTTTAAGGGAGGCTTAGGAGAGAATGAAGAATTTAACATGTCACTTCATCAATCACTCTTTCAAGCCCCCCATCTACACACCCATGTAATTCACACACCCACTCACTCCTTCATTCACCCATCTATCCATTGATATATTATTGATTGATTCATTCATTCATTCATCATTTTTTTTATTAATCTAACATTCACTCATTCGTTCAGCCATCTTTTCTGAATGTCTGGCCTGGTTAGGGCCTTGTGGTAGATCCAATGATACAAGGAGCTCTCCATCGAAGGACTGACAGAATGAGGAGAGGGCAGGAGGTGGACTCCAACATGCAACAAGCAAATCCTTTAAGTCAATATATAAGAGCCATGATAGAGAGTACTACAAAGTGCCTGGGGAGCCCATCACCCTTTTCTGCATTTAATGTAGTACTTTCAGAGAGTTCTAAAAAATTCAATACTTATAAATTCAAGATCCTCAGGGGAGGAAAAGAGAGCTCATAGGGGGGAAATAAATCTTAGCAAATGAAGGAATCTAGAGGAAACCTCTTCCTTCCTGCTGTCTGATTGAATATAGAACGGAGGCTCCAGTAGCTGGCTCATATTTCCCAGCTTCCACCCAAAGGGTCAAGCAGCTGAGTCTAAACGGACAGAGCAGAGGGAAGATGTTCTTTCCCCTCAAGGCCCACACCCCTGGTCTCCTGATCTGTGACCTGGAACACAGGGGTCTCAGTGCACAATACTAGTTGCTGTGATTCATCACTCTGCTCTTGCCCCTGGGACTTGCTGTTTGCTCATATTGTTTTAGTCTCTCAACTTGCAGAATGTGAGATCTTCTTTCCTAAGTGAGGTGAACTCCAATATTCATGGACACTCTGCCTTTTGGGGCCTTAAAATCTATTTTCTAGTGCCAGACAGCTTCATGGGTTTTCATCAAAAAGTGAGGAACTTGGACAATAAGGGTCTGAATTATGGCTCTTCACTAATTACCATATGATCCCAGAGGATTTGCATAACCTCTCTGAATCTCAGTTGGATCATCCGTCAAGTAAAGAATGGTATGAGTGATAAATTACCTGGTTTCATTGGTCCTTCATTGTGTACTAAATTTTTCATTGTGTTACATAGCTTTTTATATATAATTTTCAAAACAAGTCACTGAGGTAGGTAGCTTGGTCAATTAGATTATTGCTAAAAAATATGTATTATTAGGGCACCTGAGTGGCTCAGTTGGTTAAGCATCTGCCTTCTGCTCAGGTCATGATCTCGGGGTCCTGGGATAAAGCCCTTCATCGGGCTCCCTGCTTAGCAGGGAGTCTGCTTCTCCCTAACCCCTGCTCATTCTCTCTCTCTCTCTCTCTCTCTCTCTCTCTCTCTCAATCTCCCAAATAAATAAAATCTTTGAAAAAAATAAATATGTATTATTTCTCCTGCTCCATGTCCAAGAGGCAGAGTCCACTTCTCCACTGACTGCCTCTGCTTGGATATGTGAATCAATTTGACCAATGCTCCATCAACCATTGTGATGTCACCAAAGGCACCAAAAATACTTGTAAAATGAAGCTTGCTCTTTTGTATCTCTGCCATTGCCACAAGAGGAACCTGCCTTCACAAGCCCACTTGCCCAAGCAAGATGAGAAATACGTGGAGCAGAGCCACCCTACCCAGCCACAGAGCTTCAGTGAGAAGAAAACAGAGCTACTGCAGCTGAAACTGGAACCACTCAGCTGAGCCCAGCCATACCTCAGCTGAACCACAGATGCACAAACAATAATAAATGGTTCTGGTTTAGCTATTGAAGCCTGTGGTGGTTGGTTTTGCACCACAACTAACAATAGCATTATTATAATCTCTAAATCACAGTCAAGCACCCTGAAAAACAAAACGATTAAGTGACCAAGGTAGTAAGTGGCTGAGCTGGGCCTTCATCTTTTAATCACTCTGCAATATTGCCTCTCTACTAAGCTTTGCCTCCTTTATAATATGATCCAATCTGAGGTTGTTAGAAGAATGAGAAATGCTCGTGCAAAACACCTTGCCCCGTGCCTATTAATTTATTGAGCGTGCTGCTACATGCCAGGCCCTGCTCCAAGAGCTTTGCATGAATTAGAATAATAACAGTGTCCGCCACTCTGGTTGCTTATGGACTTGCAGGGCAGTTCCCCGTAGATCCGCATGGCTGTCTCCTGTGGACAGTAGGTCCTGGAGCACAGGGACACGTCCCACGCATAAAGGCATGATCAGGGCTCCCATGATGCTTAGCACAAAGCAGACTCCAGAGATATTTGATGAGGAGTGTTTCAATAATCAACCTGAGAATTTAGATGTGTCTTTATCAAACAGCTTCCATGAAGACCTGTGACAACAGTGAACCTCACCAACCTCTTTCTGATTTACACTTACTGTCCTTCATGTATCGCATCCTGAAAAATATATATATCCCTTTTTCTTTTGCTTGTCTTCTTTATACTCGCAGACGCAACCACACATATATACTATTTTGTCAAAACAGTAGCTGCACAATGACATACTGCACCTTGGCAAACTCACATCCTTGCTAAAATTATACCAAGCAAAGTTTGTGGTTGGTTACATTTTTTAAAAAGACATCATGTCCCATCTCCTCAGCTTCAAGTTAGAAATCACCCTGAAACTTGGGCGGCAAGCAGCGCATAGCACAGTGGGCAGCATGTGGGCGCACAGGCCTGCCTGCCCGCACGCACACACACACACAGCCTGTGTGTTGCACCTCATATAGTTCTTTCATATCCGTTGCCAACGCAGAAGGGGCACATGTCTGAGTTTCTTTGCTGCTCCTAATTACACTGAGGCGAGAACATTCGTGTCTTCCGCCTGAGATTGTTGTGTTTTCCCCCAAGGTCCAGAGAGAGCCTCGCTGCCTTTGTCCTTTGGTTTGGCTGAGTGCGGGCAGTTAGACGTGCCCCGTGCTTGCCTGCAATGTGCCAAACAGGCGCTGGAGAAATGCACGTCCTTGGCAGTGCAGCGGCTTTGTCTGTAGCACAAAAAGCAGAGGCTGCGGTGCTGAGCGCAATCCCGCAGTGCAGACCGATGGCCAAAAGTGTCCCCCAAAGCAGGTCAGGATCCTGCTGTCCTGGGTGCTGAATTCAGCACACAGATGTGACTTGTGTGACCTGATTTTTTTTTCCCCAGGTGATCCAATATTTCAAGTTGGAATTTTACGTTTAGATTGGAAGATTCTCTTGGAAAGCTGAAAGCTGGGACAACAATGGGCCTCATTTCCACTCACGGCCACTGCGGCTGGAGGTGCAGAGGGTTGACTCCTTCACAGGGCCCTGGCTCCCTCCTCTGCACAGCCCCACCACCCTGCCCTCTCCCCCTCAGTGAAGTTTGGCAGAGGCTCTGGCTGCCCTTGCACTGCCCTGATTATTATTTTCTCCAGTAGTAGAAAAACATTTCTCTTGCTCATGTCCTTTATCAAAAGTATTATTTTAAAGATAATCTAGGAAAGCCACATTTTTTTTCTTTTTGCAGAAAACTGGAAATGAGCACTTTTCATTGTGAAAATGAAGACCTTCCATTATAATGACTATGCAAATCTCCCATGTGATCCATGAATGGACATGTTCCTGAGTGTCCTTGTCACTCAGGGTATTTCATGGCATCTTGATCACAAAGACCCTCCCAGCTCCCATTGGGAGCCAGGAGCTCAATGAACTGGGCTAAACTTGGGCATTAGGCAAACTTAGGTTCAGATCTTCTTTACAATTCCACAGCTCTGAGACCTTGGAAATGTTAAAGAACTTCTCTGCATCTCAATGCTTTCATCTGCAAAGGACAAAGGGATAGAACCCAGCTCACAGTTACCTCAAGGAGCCATGGCATGATTGTGCATGAATTACAAGCAAAATTCACAATAAGTTCTCAAAAATATCATTTTCTTGCCCTGACTAGGGAAAAAAAGAACACCTCAAGCAACAGCAATAAGAATATCCTATAAAAGTCCGGCAGATTAAATAATTATTATTGCAGTGATTTTTTAACTCTATTTGTCATTTCTGCCATTTTAACTCAATGCGCATTCTCACACACACACACACACACACACACACACACACACACACAGTGAGGGAGACAGTTGGTCACTGAAAGTCAGTTTCCCTTTCTTCCCATGCTCCTGTAGCTCTTCCACATTTCTGAAGTCTCTTTGCAGTGAGGGATAACCATGACACGAGTTCTTGTCCGTGGACTAAGCCTGAGTGGTGTGTGTCACCTACTTCTGCAGTTTCCTAAGAAGCAATGAGTCTACCTAACACTCTCGTCCTCTCCTGGCAAATGACGGCAAGATACTAATACTGGAGAAGCCACAGATTGAAAGGTCTCCTGAGCCACTGCATGGAGGAAGGGTGCCTGCTGACCAGATATACCTGCCTTGGAGGTTATTATATTTGAGGCATTACACTTTGGTGTTCATTTGTTTCCGCAGTCTATCTGTCCTAAGTAAAGTTGGCACATGCCAGCTCACACAGGCACAAGCCTATGAGGTTTGGGGCTTCCTAGAAAACACTGTAGCCACCCACTGAAGAATATTTGTACATTAGGAAGGTCTTTGGGCCACATACAGGAATTAACAATGTAAAGGGTTTTAACTTCCAGTTCTAGCCATCATAGGAACAAAAGGGACCCATCAGGTCGTCAACAAATATTTGTGGAATACTTATTTTGGGAGCCTGGCGTCAGAATAGAAAGTTGAGTAAGATGGAAAGAAGCTTTATGTTAAGAGAATCTACAGGGCAGTGGTAAGTGCCTGACCGGCTTGATCACCTGGTTCTGCACCTCATCAGCTTTTACCCAGAGTGTTTGTGATTAACACTGTAATGCTCCTGTGGGGCAGACAGTATGCTATGCATCTGGGTTGTCTCAGCCACACCCCTGTTCCTCTGTATTCTCCTCTATTGCAGGGGCTGGAAACCTGGCAACTCCATCCCCTAGTCTCTTTGATCACCCAGCTCTGGCTATGTTCTGCCACGGGGAGGGATTTACACAACACTGAAAGGCAAGTGGAGCCTGAGGGTGACAGCAGATCACAGCCACATCGTCCGTGAGACTGTAAGATCCTGAGTTGCTGGCGCTGCAGGAGGAAGTCATGGGCCCAAGAATCTGGGCAGTAGGAGGTGATAGACAATCCAAGTACCTCCCCCAAGACGAACCCACACCAGCTGCTTTTTTCTGGATAGTCTTACTCCACTTAAGATGCAAAATCCATGGACCCCATGCCTGACTGGTTTAGCTCTAATTACAGCCCATATCTTGGCTATGGGAGGTCTAGGCACCCTAAGTGACATATCCACCAGCCTCAGTTTCACAGAGAAATGATATCATGTGCAAATGCAAGCGAGGATGTGAATAGAAGAAGATGAAGACACAAGAAAGCCTCAACGGTGATAAAAGATGTAAGTATAGCCTCATTATTCTTCTCAAAGCCTTGCCTCGGTTCTCCATCGGTTCAGGGTTCATGTGGCCTACAATAAATGATGTCTGACACCCTCTTCAGTGGCACCTGCAGCTTCTTTGAGTATTCACACATTTAAGACCCAGCTGCACTAAGTTTACACACTCTGCTGTGCCATACCACTGTGCCTTTGTCCATGTTGGTCCCTCACCTGGAACACACTCATTTTTCTCTCAGTCTTCCCCACCCCAACCTCTTGGCTATTGCTATTAATTTTTAACCCCTAGCTCAGGCATTCCTTCTTCAGAAACCATCCTTGGACTTCCTCTTCAGGCCACTTTAGGTGTTCTTCTCGTCCATAGAGAATCTTGTGCTTATCTATATCATAATTCTTATTAAATCACAATACAAAATTTGCTTCAGGACCCAGGACAGCACTTGAGGGCCTGGCCCACAGTAGACAGTTATTACAATAACTGCCATAAACTTTTATTTATTTATTCACTCAACAATTACTTATTGACCATCTTCCTTATGTCAGAAACTTTTCTGGGAAGTTAATATATATATTACATATACATATACATATATATTGCATACTCATTCAGTACCGACTGCTGTGCACAAACTTTATATGCTTTATCCTTAGGAGTATCCATTAGCATCTGCATCCAGAGCAATCCTGAAGATGAAATGAAATCTCAGAAGATGAAAGAAGATGAAAAGATGAAATCAGTATTAGCCCCAATTTAGAGATGCAGAAACTGAGACTCAAAGAGGGTAAATAAATGTCTAAGAAATGAATAAAAGGAGGAAGAAATAAATATGACCATCTCTCCAATTAGACTATAGGCTCTTTGAGAGAGAAGTGAAATGTGCTTACTCAGCTCTACTGTTAAGGGTTTAATATGATATGCAACTGGAGCAACCCACATTCCTGCATGCCCACTACAGTTCTTCTTTAATTAAATCTGTTATTTTAACATCCTTATGAGTAGCACCCCCCTTTCAACTCAAATGTGTCCATGTTACCCAATGCCTGGCTCCTAGTGAGCACCATGTTTATGCTGGTTGAACTAAACAGAACTGGCCCTAAGTAAAGAAGTCAAAATTAGAAAACAGCCCTTACCCCAGGAACAAAGCTTTTTCACCACACCACATTGTGTCTGAAGGAAAGTAGTCAGTTCTGAGTGGACTTCATGTTCAATCCATCAAAGACAGGCAACCCATGGATCACCTGACTCACCTGGCTGAGAAAAAGTCCTTCACCTATCTACTTGCACTCTCATTTTGGAGAATAGAATATGAACTTCAACTGAGCTACACTGAAGAAAGGGTAAAGCCACAATTGGGATATGTGTCTCCTAATACCAAGCCACAATGGTCGTCTCAGCTTATCTTCACTCACATATTTTTTCTTCATGGAATACTCTTGTCCTCTTGATGGCCTAGATCAACTCCATTCATCCTTTAAATCTCCACTCCCATGACCCAAAGGCTAACTTCTGAGTCTCCCATCCTGCTATTTATAAGCCTCACCCTCTTCCTTGGGTTACTCACAGACAAAAAAGTAACTCTATAGCTGCTTTGCCTTGAGAAGAAAGCTCCCTCAGGACTGAGCTCCTGTGCCAAATATCCTTGCATCTCACCCTTCTTCCCCTACCACCCTAGTGCCTGGCATGGGATATGTATATGTTGACTTAAATGAAATGTAATCCTGAGATATTAATTTTATCATCATTGTTATTTCCAAAATTCATTTCTCAGAATTAAACATCTACTCTCTTTTAATATCATGCTTCTTTTCTCCCTACAGATTTAGGATTCATATTCAATGTATATAGGATTCATATTCAATGTATTTAGGATTCACAGACTATTTATTTTCCATGGTTCTATTCACAAACATTCACTGAACACCATCTTGGTGTCAGAAAGAGCCCTGGGTGCTGCAGATTCTCATCAGTCCAGTGGGAAAGTCAAGGAGAAAAGACACACAAATCAATATATGATCACATTGTGCTATGACACCTGCAAATGCGTTGCAAATGCTTAGTTTCTGTGGAAGATAGGCAGATTCCTATGCCAGGAAAGTAAGGGATGCTTTATGGTGGGATGGGGGGGGGTGGACTTTTAACTTGTTCCTTGAAGGAGAAGCAAGAGTCTTCTGTCCGGGATTAACGCCTGCAGTAATCATGTGATCTATCCATGCCATTACTGGGATCCTTCACACATGGGATCCTCCAGTTCTTTTTTGATAGTCTTGCTCATCTACTAGCTATTAGATCTGTGAGAGCTGAAATGACTTTTATCAGCCTACATGATTCAGCCTGTGGTATGTCCCCCCAAGCCTAGAGTTCCAACCAACCCCTAAGTAAGCATATACTTCTTGGATCCTACCCCTCTTCTCAGGCCACTTGGCAATAATTTTCTGTAATTCATGTGGTAGAGTAAAAGACCCTGCTCAACTCACCAACCAGCACGCCCATCATCCCAGCCAAGCATACAGTCTCTGGCTGGTTGTGTAACCCTGGACAAGATATAGACTTTTTTTGAACATCAAGGTCCTCTTCTTCAAAAGGGGATAATAGTGTTGCCTCCTTAGGGTTTCTGTGGGAATTAGATCAATGTAAGCATGAAAAGACCAAGGACAGTGCCAGGCACATGTTAAGTGGTGTGTGTTACTGATTTTCTAGCAAATAACCATCTCTGTCATCACCGTCATCGTCATCATCATCAATAGCAATAGCAGCAGCATAACTAATATAAACTGAGTACCTACAGTACTTTAGTGGTTATGCCAAGCAATGAAGATCTTTTATTGAATCCAACTCTGTCTAGTATTGTAATTTCCAGTAAGACACAAGGACACTGAAGCTCAAAAGAGTTAAGTCATGGTCTAAGGTAGCAAATGACACAAAGTACGAGTGTTACTCTATGCCAAACTCTATTCCCTGACGCCCAAGGCCATTGTCTTCTCCAAATGTTCCAGACCCCACAGAGACAGCATGCCCTTAGCATATCACTTACCTGTAGGTTATCCAAGATGGTTTCCCCAGCCCCCACTACAACAAACTGTGAAGTTGAATGAATTCCAGCAGTTTCTTGGTGTTGGTGGGATGTCCCAGTGGAGTCTTCACAGAGGTCTCAGCCAGGCTTCAGACTGTCGGGTAGGAGAGAAGAGGTTCAGGGTCAGAGCTCAGCTCACAAAAGGAATTAATTTTCTCCCACACTGTTGAAGACAGATCCTTTCCAGACTCTGGGTTAGTGCATGTCTGGACAAAGGCCACACATCCAGACTCACAGGATGCCCATGGGAGCATGGTCATCAGGCTGGAACATGCCACAACAGACCACCCCTTAACAATAGGGATCAATACAAAAATCCAAATCACTGTCCAATGTGAGGAGCTGCTGCCTTTCCCCATCTCATTCAATCAATCCCCATTCAGTTTGAGCAACCACTAAAGTGCCATCACTTCTGAAGGAGAGAAAACAGAGCCATAGAGTGTTATATGGCCTACCGTGGGGCACTCAGTTCCTCAGTCCAGGTCCTGGGCACTCCAGTAAAGCCCTGCCCATGGCTCCTCTTCCTCCCCCATGTATGTTCTATCAGAAAAGAAGTGCTATCAGAGGCCAGCTGCCCTACTAAGACCCTTACAAGGGCCTTCTCCTTGGTGCCAGGGGCCCATCCTCCAGAAAGAACTAAACCACCCCCCTTCCTAAGAGAAAACAGGACTGTGGGCATCAAATCCTCCTCAGCTTCTGCCACATGAATCCAAAGAAGCTCAAATAGAGGAAATCACCATATAGACTCAATTGTATGGACTCGTTGGGTCCCCTTCAGAACTGTATGTCTAAGACCTCACCACCAGTATCTCAGAATGTGATTGTCTTTGGAGATGGGGTCTTTAAGGAGATTATTAAGGTAAAATCAGGTCATATGGATGGGCTCTATTCAAAAGCACCAGTGTCCTTATAAAAAGAATGGGCACCAAGGTGTACACACACAGAGAAGAAACCTGCACACCAAGGAGAGAGGCCTCTGGAGAAACCAATCTGCCAACACCTTGATCTTGACCTCCCAGCTTCCAGCACCCCAAGAAAATACAAGTCTGTTGCTCAGGCTGCCCAGCCTGCAGTACATTATTACAGCATCCCCAGAGGCCTGACACCGTAGTAAACAGCGATGTGGCAGGATGGTGATCCATGAACGGGTGCACCGTGTGCTCATTTCTAGGGAGTCATCTACTCTGATGCCTGTGTGGAAATTCTGCATTTCTGTACACAGGACCCCCAGTGAGGCCAAAGAGGCTCTGAACTCCATCTTTCCTTCCCCTTCCCCATCCATCCTAGATTCCCAACATCTAGCACGCACCCAAGTAGCAGCCAGGGCCACAGGCCTGTCCAGGCCAGGGCTTCTGACTTTGCCTGTGTGTGTCTGTCAAACCAGCCTCCTTTCCTGAAAAGGACAAGTCAGAGCCATCTTTCAGGGGTTTTCTTCCCCTGACAGAAATCAGCAGGGTTAGAATAAACTGCATAAGTTATCAGCTCCTCAGGAAAGAACATGAAAAGGGCCCTTCTATCACTTAATGAAAAATAGCTTCTTTTTTGGACAGAACTTCATAGGCCTGCAATCAAGCTATGGCTCCCCTCTCCCTTCCCTGACGTGCCATGCAGGCAAAGCAAGTCGGCATCTATTAATAATATTTTCTCCTGCTCCTTTCATTTTTCTGCATGTCCTACCACTGTCAGGCCCCGTGATGGAGCGGAGCCTTTATCTCGTCCGAGTCTGGCCTGTCAGGGTGATAAACAATTCTAACAAGAATCAGAATAAAGATCTTCCCAGTAGACTCTGCAGAGAGATAGAGGCTTTTCTCATTTTCTGGACGGAAAAAAAAAAAATTTAATCTAGCGGCTCCGGCTTTTTTCAAGCGTCACATTCAAAGAGATGCAAATTTGTCAGAGCCGAGACCCCAGCTGACTCTGAGCACTGCATGAATGTCAAAGGGGGGAGGCAGTGTCTTTGACATGGCTGCCTTTTTTGGGGGGGAGCTCTCTGCCGAATGTTAAAAAAAAATAAGGTTTCGCTTTGTAGTGCGTGTTTCAACAATTTTCATAAGTTTTCTTCTGAAATAAAAAACTGCCATCGGGAAGGAAAAGAGAGGAGGAAAGGGACAGATGGAGGTTTGGGGTGAAGGAGGAAAGAGCCCCAGAGAAATGGCTCCATTGAGATGTCAGGTTAAACTGAAATGCACAGCAGTCGTCGTTTGCTGAGAAGGATGGGTGGGGGCCGGATGAGCTGCAATGAACGAATGAATGAACACAGGTATCGGATAGTTGGGGAGCTAGGCCTTTTGTTAGATTTGCTTATTTTCCTGAGTTGGTGGAAACCATACACACTTCTTTCTGGATCTTTCTTCCCAATTTACCATTGCCATGAAGGCATCCGCACGTTTTCTTCTGCTGTTCTGTTGGTTGCCTGGATTCAGAGGCAACAACAGCTCCAGCTCGGAAGGGTCAGGCAGATAAAGCAGAGACCAAAGAGGAGGGAAGGGAAGACTGCGGTGGTGGTAGGCTGAGGAAGAGCAGGGAGGAGATGTCCTGGGATCCTTGGGGGCATACTGCAAGTACACGCTTGCCACTCAGTCCCAAGCCCATTGTGGAATCTAAAACCCCAGTGAGCTAGCCTGGGCCTGATGTGATTCATGAAGAGTCCTTTTGGCCAGTTTTGTGGAGTAGGGCTTCAGTATCTCCCTGGTCCCTGCCTTCAGGCTGCATCCTTAGCTTGGGCCCCACTGCCAGCTCAGTGGAGCATTCACGTCTTTTCTAATATGGCTCCCATCTAGTCAAGAGCACTGGATGCCCACATCCCCACAGCCTTTCTTCCTCTTCATCACTGATCAAACATGCTGGTTCTTCCATCACTCAGCTTGCCTCTATGTCCTGACCACCTCCCTCAGTCCCTGAGTCAGCACCAACATGTGGCTTTCATTCCTCCGAGCACCACTAGCACAAAGCTATGGTGTATAGCTGACTTGAACTGAAGGTCAAAGTTAACAGAGGGTTAATGACAATGTAAGGAGGAGACAATCATGCTAACAGAAGAGGCAATGGTGTGAAGTCAAATCTTAGCCATCACTTGAGTAATGATCTTCTCAGACTCTACTTGATGCCTCTGAATCCTGGCAGGCTCTCCGAGAACCTGGGGCCCCAGTGCCTGTCTGCTTCAATGGACACAGGAGGTCTCCAAGAGCCTGATCTTTCATTATGCATAGAAATTCCAATTATCCATCCACTCATCCACTCAAACTCCTCCATCTGGCCTGCACCATATCATCCTTCCAGAATTGGTCATTTAGGTAATAAGTTATATTGGTATCAGCACACCCTATATCCCCCTACCTTCCCTTATCCTTGCTCTAAGCACCCAGAAATGTAATGAGAAGTAGGGGCATGTTTGTACCTATGAGGCAGTTGGTTGGTTGGAGTAAGGATTGGGTAATACATGGGACAGGGTTTGTATACTGAAAGGGTTCCTGGGGCCCTTCTAGTAGGACAGCACACTATGAAAGATAGGTCTTCTCATCTACCCAGAATCATTTGGGTTTTTATTTTGTTTTATTTAAGTAGGCTCTGCGCCCAATGTGGGGCTTGAACTCATGACCCTGAGATCAAGAGTCCCAAGGTCTACTGACTGAGCCAGCCAGGTGCCCCTGCCCAGAAGCATTTGGCACTCCTCTTTTTGTCATGTCATCTTCCCTGTTGTCAACTCCTCCCTGAGCCAGCACTTAAGTTGCCACAAGAAACTCTAGTTCAAGACCCAAGCAATGGCCTCCTTCAATCGTGAGTTATGGCAGTGATGAGCAGTCTTAGGGGGCATACTTGTGCTCACGTCTCCTTCCTGAGATCCCTAGGTGCTACTTTAAACTGCAGCCATCTTGCCAACACTTGTTTATTAGCTAATTAGGAGAGAGAAGTCTTGACCACCTAAATGACTCCATTCCAGAGAAAGCACTCTCTCGGGATATGCAGAGCTCTGGAAGAGAAAGTGGGCTAAAGTTCATGGTTTGTGAAATAGCCAGTGACACAGTGGGTCCATGTGCCATTCTATAGTGCCAGTGGACCCAGGGATGGGAGACCTGGACGTCTTCCCTGCTCTTGAGACTGTTTGAAAAGGGAAAACTTTCCCCCTTAGAGTTGGGGGAACTTTTTGACAGTTGAAGGTTTTGATGAGTCAGGACTAGCCTTCTACCAGGAAATGCATCACTGCAGGACTTCTCAATCTGGTGAGAATGAAGCTAGTGGGATGAAAAGGAGGACTCTAGGGCCACTCATTTAATTCAAATACATAAGGCAGCCTAGCATAGAGCTAAGTTCAAAAGTCCGAATTCACAAGCTGTGGTTCAAGACCTCTTCCTGCCATTAGACCGGTGTCTTTGGGAAAAATATGTGGGTTCTATCTTTCTTAATCCCCTGTTAGAAACAAGCAAGGAGACAACCACAACACCAATAGCAAAATAGTAATAATGCCTGCCCCATCATCTCGAGGATTGTTGAATCAAAAAAGACATGGAACGTGCTTCTCAAATTGTGAAGTAGAATGCCAATGCCATGTGCTTATTCTTACTGATTTTCAATCCTTTTTGTCATTCTACTAGTATTTTCACCCTAACCGCTCAACCAAATGCCACCACCACTATGAAGCCTCTTCTTATATTAGAGGAAAAATTTGATTTATTTCACCTATCCAATCCAAGGAGATATGTTACTCTGTATCTTTAGCAAATGCTTCCACATTCTCATTGTCTTCCTTGAGTTGAGTCTTTGATTGTCTCTCTCCACAGATTGATGCTTTTCCAAGAGTTCAGGTGTCTCACTTTTCCCCCTGGAGTCTGGCACAGAGGAGGGGCTCCAAAACAATTTGTGGTTAAGATTTATTCAAAGTTGCATGAGCAGATGATAAATGCTATTAGATGCAAACCCAGAAGCCATATAGCGAAGCTTCCTAAACATCTCTTTGTGTGACCCTGTGGTCTAGAAGAAAGAAAACATTAATATTTTACTGACTGTGTATTTAGATGAAGACTATTCTATGTTTAACTTGAATAATCTTGTTAGTGTTAACATTAGCACCAAATCAGCTGTTGTTCATGTTTTTATGCAGAAAAAAAAATCCATAACATGCTTAAAAATATTTGCTTAAATTTGAGCAAAAGTATCTTTTGTCTCTTTCAGATGGCAAAATAATCATTCATTCGATGTATGAATATTTATCTTGGACCTTCTTCATATGAGATATTGGATTCATCATGGGGAATGAAGCTGGTGTCTACCTTCAGTGCTCTTGTAGCATAGTAGGGGAAGGAAATGAAAAAAAAAATATGAACAAAAAAAATCAATAAAATGATCACAAGTTGTGATAAGTTCTTTCAAGAATGGAGTACTGTGGCAGAGTTAAAAAATAGTACAAAGAAGCTCTCTCTGAACAGATAATTAAGCATAACTTAAAGGGTTGAGAAGGGGCCAGATAACCAATAGAAGAAGGAAGAATATTCCAGGTAGAGGGAAAGGCACATGGGAAGATCTCCATGTATGAAAGAGCTGAAGCATATTCAGAGACCAGCCCACAGATTCATGAGACTTCAAGGTAGTAGTAGATGAGGAAGGAATGACATGAGATGAGTTTGCAGAAGTGTCCAGGGGCCGTCTTGCTCAGGGAATCTCATGGGCATATGATATAAAAAACTGTAGCCCAAGTCCAATAGAAAGGCACCAAAGGTGATTATCAGGGACTGACGTAGTCTGCTTGCCAGGGTGAGGCAAATGGACCGAAGAGTCTAAGAAAGGAAGCCAGGAGTCTACAATGGTCATCTGGCTGGGAGCAGATGGTTGTCTTTCTGGACTCATTGTGGTTTCAAAGAAAATGGAGAGAAGTGAGGGCAGCCAGGGTGGCTCAGCGGTTTAGCGCCACCTTCAGCTCAGGGCGTGATCCTGGAGTCTCGGGATCGAGTCCCATGTTGGGATCCCTGCATGGAGCCTGCTTCTTCCTCTGCCTGTGTGTCTGCCTCTCTCTCTCTCTCTCTCTCTCATAAATAAATAAAATCTTAAAAAAAAAGAAAATGGGGAGAAGTGGATGAAATTGAGAGATATTTTAGAAACAGAATTGACAGAGCTTATTGATGGGCTAAATTTGAAACATGGGACAAATGGAAGAATTGCAACAACTCACGGGTCATCAGCTAGGACTGTTGGACAGTTGGCAGTGTACCTATTATGTGAAGGCAAATTAGAGAACAGGTTTTATTGATGAAGTTCCACTTTGATACATTATGAATGGACCAGTTACCTGAAATCTTTTCCTTGCTGTATTCTCAATGCTTAAAAGAATGCCTAATGCACAATAAGTGATGAATAAGTATTTGTTGAATGGAAAAGAAGGTCCATAGATTCCCAGTAGGCATTTGGGCATATGAGTCTAATGTTTAGGTTAGAGATACAGGTCAGAAGTAAAAATTGGGGGGAAAAAAGAAGTAAAAATTGGGAATCAATTAGCATTTTTTTAAAGATTTTATTTATTTGTTTGTTTGTTTATTTATTTATTTATTTATGAGAGACAGAGAGAGAGAGGCAGAGACACAGGCAGAGGGAGAAGCAGCGCCCCTGTGTGGAGCCCAATGCAGGGCTCAATCCCAGGACCCTGAGATTGCGACCTGAGCCAAAGGCAGATGCTCAACCACTGAGCCACCCAAGTGCCCCTCCATGAGCATTTAGATTTAAATAAACCATAACGGGTAGAAGAAATCAAACAGGGAGAGAGTATACAGGTAGAAAAAAGCTCAAGACAGAGACCTGAGCAACAGCATCTTTTAAATATCAGATAAAAGAGAAGGACTCCAAAGGGCAGAAGCCAGGGTGAGAGAGGAGGGGGACAGAAGCGAGTGACAATGCAGGAAGTCAGAAGAAGAGAGTGTTAGTGACCAAATGTGTCTGCTGACTCAGAAATGAAGGCAGAGCATGGTCCTCCAATCATAAATGCTTCAATCAAACGCTAGAAACAAGTGAACTCCTTCTGACTGAACATTCTTTTGGTTTTACGATATGCTGATTATCGCAAATGGTTAAAAGACTAATAATCCTTGGATTACAACTCAGGAAGAGATTAATAATCCACGAAAAAAACCCTCAGTTATAGTAATAATGATATTCATCTCCAATGCCCTGGGGTAATGCAGGGGAATCTGTCTGAGATCAAAGCCAGGCAGACCAAGGATCAAGTTGCAACCTGTCCACTTCCACATGTATGTGCTGGGGCTCGTTAAAGCCTTAGTAAATATCAAACTCCTTGTCCACTGAACTTGAATGATAAAACATAGTATCTCACTTGCTTATTCACAGAGCATTCACTAGAGTCAGAAAAGCTAATGTATGTGATAAGATTTTGAAACTGGGGGCATGCACTGCAAATATTAAAGTCCATTTATAATCACAAGAAGCAATGCATTCTTGTTCACTTATTCACTCACTTGTCCAATATTTAGAAAACCTCAACTTCAGGCAGACCATAGGACAAGGAGTAAAGCACAGACACTGCCTTCACATCCCTCAGTCTGGTGACTTTTCTTATTTTAACTTATACTGTAAAGGAAGCATCCTACATTTTTGGTAAATGCGTGCAGAGGGGAAGTGGCGATACATCACAGATATAACATTAAATTTGAACTGAAATGATGCCCCATGTGACTGAAATCATTAAGATGTATCATTCACTAAGGACTCACCTTCAATAAAATAAATGTCCCACCTGTTTTCACATAGGACTTAGCATATTCTTCTAGGTTGGCTCTTGGTTTTAGAGTTATTGCCCATTTCCAGCTAGAACATGATTGCTACTGTGACAAGATCTGTGTCTTATTTGGAGTCTGCATGGTGTTCTCTAAACATTTTCTGTATTGAATGGGTTTTCCAAAGACAACAACTCTCAATGCTAACCTTGTGGCTTCAAGTTGGGGTCGGGGGGAGACATTTCTAAGCACCTTTAAGAGCTTGATGAATCCTACCAGGTGGAGGTGAGGAAAAAACCCACTATAAGGAGATAACAATCTTGTAATGAATCTTGATTGATAGGGAACAACAACTTCCCCCAAAGGAGAAATTCAGTGATGGAGAACACCAGAGAGAATTTGCCTTCTTGGCTCACTATCTATTTACAGAGATAGTGACTCTCAGCTGCCATCCTGAATGAAGCAAGCACATCCTGTCTCAGGCAGCCACTCAGAATCCTACAATGAGTCAGACCATGACTAGAAGGACTTCAGCCTCTGCAAATCTCTGCCAGAGATTGAAAAGGTCCCCAGGGATGTCCTTCTGGAGGGTGACTATGTGCCAGGTGTGCCAGGTGTGAGAAGTATGGAGGAGCCACTTTAGAAGACAAGAAGCCACAGGACCTTCAGGCCAGATCTGCAGCATTGGCTCCTATTTAAGAAATTACTTCCAGAGTACATGTGACTTAAAGAGAAGACAATCCAGGAGATTGTGGTCATCAACCTCTGCTACCCCAGAACCATGGCATCACCAGATTCCCAAGAAAGGAATCGGGGAAGTCCAAAATGTTGGCAGAGAAGCTCCTACCTGGAGCCCGACCCATCCCACTCCTGCCCTTAAGAGATGTGTGGTTCTCCAGGGAGCAGCTGTTTCTTACCTTCAGGCATGTGCATGTCCACAGGTTCCCTCTCCCTGCCTCTACAGAAGCGAGGTCATGACTTCAGATCTTTGGTGTATATAAGAAACATCTGGTCTCTAATGTTTAAAAAGTGGATGCTTAGGCCTCAGCTGTAGCAATCTGGAATGTCCCTGACACCTGTAGGTTGAGTAATTCTGGCCCGAGGCCCTGGATGATACTTTGAACAAATGATGAGGAGGTTAAGAGCTCAAGCACCAATGTTAGAGTACCTGAGAATGAAACCCCATTCCACCCATACTTGCTGGGTGACCTGGCGTATCCATCTCAACTCTCCACCCCTCAGTTTCTCTGTCAATAAAATGAGAATAATAGTAGTGTCTACTTCATAAACCCCCTGTGAATACTAAATATAATACCCCTGCAAAACATATATCGTAGTGTGTGGCATATAGTAAGTAGTAAATAAACAGTAGTTATTAATACTACATTAGAAAAAATAAAAGCAACAAAAACAGCCCCCTGTCTTGAGAGTCTCCCGCCACAACACTGTAATGCTTGATTCAAAGAGTGTTTTTATTTTTGTATTTAACACAGCTGACATCATGAGAAAGGGGCTGGCCTGCCAGGGGATCCATTAACTGGAGCAGTGCCACGGTGGTAACACTGGGCCTTTGGTGGTGCTGTGCTATTTGTAGTAGCAACATCACCAATATCATTAGTTCCGCTGCAGGGTAAATATTAAGAATCGAATGAATGTCCAATCACTGCAGGGTACAAAGATACACATGAGAATCATGTCCCTGTCACAAAACCAACTTACAGAAGGGATTCAGTGATGCATGGGTGTAGTCATTTATTCAACAAAGACACATTGGGCATCTCCCATGTGCTTGGTTCTGTGTACCAACAGCAACAAAATAGAGCAGGTGGCCTTGAATAGAAGCAAGGAAGAGGAGCTTTCTGTTTTGTGTATTATTGTGGAGTTTCCTAGTGGAGGTTAGAGAACAGGACAGATCAAGGGACAGTTGAATTCTTCTGTATATAATTTTATGAAATGCCATCTTATGGCATTGAAGGAAAAAAACACCAGTATTCTATTACTTGTGTATGAGGAGAAGACTTTTGTTCTGTTTTTTTTTTGTTTGTTTGTTTGTTTGTTTGTTTTTAATTTGTGACATGAGGAGGAAAAGGGAAATGGTAATTCTGGGCTCTTTAAAGAACTTGAGTGATGAGTTCAAGATGGCAGGCTGAACTCCTATTTCATTTCTCACAAAAGTATCTCACAAATTGCCAGAGAATATGTTTCAAACAAAACAAGAAAATAGGATGAATCCACAAAAACAAGCAAGAGTGCCATTAGCAGATTAGAAATGTTGAAGAATCTCTAAAAGACTAAAAGCAGATAATGGGAGTAAAACATTGTACACAAACATGCACATAAGCACACAAATGTGTGTATGGACACAGAGCACTTTGGATGAACTTCATGTTAGAGTTGGAAGAGACAGGATGGGTGGAAATTCATGAGCAGAAATATAATGATATTCTAGGCAGAAGAGATGAGCATGGGTGAAGCCCTAGAGCGAGCAAGACCAGTGTCTAAACTGACTGATGTGTTGGACACTCCAAAATGTTCTCATAGCATCCTATTCTTTATCCCTAATGTAGCATTCACGGCCCTCCACAAACTGTCCTCAGGATTCCCTTCCTATCTGATTCATCAATTTATCTCTCCAACTACCCTTGGCATCCCAAAAGCGCTGGACCACTGGTCTTTTCCAGGAAAAAGTTCTGGACTCCTGCTATGCCTTCATTGGGGTGACACTCCCCTACCTCTGTCTTTGAAAGGCTCTTCCATCAAGTCCCATCCAGTGTCACCCCTTCTTGAGGCCAGTTTCAATGGGACCCATTCTTTCTTTATACCAACTTAGTACTTTGTATGTCCATGTAACCACTGCTGAGGTCTGCCAGCTATATAATCTCTTTGCCTGGGTCTTTATTCACCCAGAACACAGTGAACATCTTGAAAAGAAGGACTGTGTCTCTCTCAGAACTTTGTACATTATAGGAGTATATAGAACAACATCTAGAATATTGCAGCTACTTGGTAAGTGAATGAATAAACATTAACTAGTCTGTGTGTGACATGCTTTTGGAATGTACAGGCTGGAGACTTGTCAAGAAAGGCCTTGAAAGCCAGGATGAGAGGCATTGGAGGAATTTAGCAGGCAAGGGGGAGCCATGGCAGGTTGGGGTGACATTTGAAAAATCTAAGAGCAGTCAGTGTAGAAAGGGTGGAGCACCTGGGATAGGTGCCATGCGAAAATCTACCCACATGGTGAATTTATGGTGAGAAGGACGTTCCAAGAGGTGGGCCAAAGTTAAGTATTTGTTCCCAAATAAAACAGAAAAAAAAAAGAAAGAAAGAAAGAAAGAAACCTGACAAACAGAAATACACAATATAGCAAAGCTGGCAGGAAATGCAACTAGAAACACGGCTGTTTCGACGGCTGCATATAAAGCCAAGTTCAGAAACAAATTCTTTTTACAATATGGCCCTTGTTAGGTGCTCAATTTTAATTAAGTAGGGAGACAAAGTACAACACCAACATGTTAAAGGTAGGCACGCCGTGGGAAAGGCATCTGATCTGGAGCCGGGCTTGTTTATGGTATTCTTGTCAATATAATTGTCATCTTAGCGCTCTGTTTATTTTTAAACCCAGGCTTTGTTTTGCATTATCTACAAAAGAAGCATTCATTTCCAACCAAGTTTGGAGGCAAATGTTCATTCGAAATTCTAAATATATCAGGCAAATTAAATTTTCCTGAGAATTTGCACAACTGGGGACCTGAAAGGATAGCTTCTAAGGCAAGGAACGGTCCAAAAAGAATGATCAAAATGGCCCATTTACATGTAGGGTATCCCATAAGATAAACCCCAGGGTAAGGAGTTGCTGGGATTGCCTCTGTGGGAGTGATGTTTGAAGAGGTGGCAGATGTGGGTCCCAGCCCTGAATCTGCTCTCCAGAGCATGATCTTGGGAAAGCCATTTCACATTTTGAGCCTCAGGGATGACATGGTTGATCACATCTCCGCCATGGATATAATAATCCCTCACCTGCCAAGGGCCCACCTCTGTTCTGAGGAGGAGCATAGGAATGTGTGTGGGAAAGCTCAGAAAACTATGGAAAGGTGTGACACCTGTCCTTTTGGGCCTCCAGTGAACTCAATCTCCAAAGACACCACTGTCCCTTCTCTGCAGATGACGTGCGTGAGCCCCAGAGAGGGTCCTAGATCTGGGCCTTGCCCAGGGATACATTGGAGGTAGACATAAGAGAAGAGAGAGGGTCCTTGACTCCTTTCTTTCAATGTATTCTGCGATGTTGTCCCAATTCCACCTTTTCCCTCTGCAGTGAGCCCCAGGGGCTATGATAAGGAGAAATGAGAAGACCACTAGCACATATTGCCCTTTCTGTGATGGGATTTTGTGTCATGTGTCTCAAAAACTCCCAAAATTGTCATATAGCTTTTCTGGGAAATCAGATTTATAGTAGATGATAAGCTGCATGTCTCTGAAAAGGTCTACTCTCAGCCAAGTGTGAAAGCAAAGATATGAGGATATTGCCTTTCTTTCCCCTTTCCCTCCCTCCTTGCTTTCTTCCTTCCCTCCCTCCTTTTCCTCTGCTCTACCACTCTTCACTGAGCATTCTATGGAGCCCACCAGTTTGCGTGATGCTGTGAATCCCCACATTCACTTCTTGGTTGGCTCTCCAGAAGCCTCTCACCTCCTGAGCCTGGATTTCTTTTCACCTCCAGCCCTGCCTGCACAAGGCCCCAGGTCCACAAGACACAATCTGTACTTCTCACATGTTTTTTCACCCCAGGACGTTGTTGGTATCCCCCTCTCCAATCTGATCTACATCCTACATCTCTAGACAAATGGTACCTGAGAAAGGGTCTTTGTCTTATAAAGTCCCAATCCAAAGTCCCTCCCCTTTGGCTTCACAGAAGCATATGGCTTAGAGGCAAGAGAATGGTCTTTAGATTCAGATCAAATTCCCATTTGGTCACTTCCTAGCTGCGCGATTCAAATCAGGTGGATGATCCATCCAAACTTCAGAGAGGCCTTTGTGGAGGTCTTCTGATGACCAAGCAGGGTGGCTATACCCATTAGAGCTCCCAGAAAAGAAAGCAAATGGCGAGTGACATCAGTAAGAAGAGCAACAGGAAGAGGGGAAGCAGAGCAATTACAAGCACAGTTGCACATTAGCAGAAGCAGGAGCCAAGGAAGCAGCCCCAGGAGCATGGAAGATGGGGACAGGGAGGTAATAATGGGGACAAGCATGGAGAATGATGTGCTACTTAAACAACTAGGAGCCTAAATCTCAGCTCAGACCCGCTGAGGTTAAATACACGACCACAGCAAGTCACTAAACTTCTAGCCACCTCAGATCCTCCTAACTCTGCCCAGGCATCTGGTGCTGGATGGGGGTGATGCTGGCCAGAAGTGGTAGGAGGGGTGCAGGCAAACTGAGAAGTGCTGTGCACCCCTCTCCACCATGCTCTTCCTTAGGTCATTGGTTGCCTTTGTTTCCTTTTGTTCTTTCCTCTCTTCCAAGAACTTTGCTCTTGTACACAGCCTGCATTTATTTTTTTTTTAATTTTTATTTATTATTTATGATAGTCACAGAGAGAGAGAGAGAGGCAGAGACACAGGCAGAGGGAGAAGCAGGCTCCATGCACCGGGAGCCCGATGTGGGATTCGATCCCGGGTTTCCAGGATCGCGCCCTGGGCCAAAGGCAGGCGCCAAACCGCTGCGCCACCCAGGGATCCCCACAGCTTGCATTTAAACCTGACCCCCAGCTTCCTTCCAGAGAGTTTGCTGATACATGAGTGGCTAACCCAAAATACAGAAGAATGTGGTATGGAGCACACATCGTCTTCCAGAGCACAGAATGGCCCGGGAGTGGGTGGGTGGGAGTAATGGGGAAGTTGTAAGGTAAAGAAAATTAGGGGTGTTTGACTCACCACAAATTGTGCTACTCATACAGACACCTTCAGAAGGGCAGAGTGGGGGCTCCTGGCACCAAGTCTTCTGACACCAAACGAACTCCACCAGACCCACACTTTCATGCATGGCAGCAACACAGAACCTGCTAAGCTCAGATGAGGTTGCTCCTTCGATGGAGCAGGAAGGAATGTTTAACCTCCAAATGCTTCGGGCTATTGGATTTTCCTAATATCGCCAGCGTGGTTATGAGCAGCGTTATGTTTTATTTTCAAACCCGGCATGCATTAGAGAATTGCTCTTACTTGATAACAACTCTGCCTCTCTCGGGAAGTGCATCGCAATTAAACTTCATGAGAAGTTTTATGTGGTTTTGATACGGCATCCCCCTTCTGAACGCCCCGCTAAATGAATTTCTAAATCTGCAGTCGGCACCCATTAACTCAGAATGTGGGGAAGAGCTGTCTATGATTAATAAAAATAACAGCTTGCGTAACAGCATACATTAACGTGTGCTGCGTTTTACAATATCTCAATTAATTACAGATAGGTAGTTTTAGCAGGGGAAGAGATCTCATGGGTCATCTACTTCACTGCTCCCTTCCCACTCAGGAATAAGGAAACCAACACCCAGGGCGAGTGAGGAATAAAAAGCTGAACCAGCATGACATAGGTCATCGGTAGCAGAGCCCAGACAGACTCCAAACCTAAATGCCAGACCAACCACTTGCCTGGGGGATCAGACTGGGAAACCTTCCCTAGGACATCACAGATAGATTCTCCTTTACTCTTGGGGCTCAGCCCTGCTCAGAACCTGATCCAATCCTGTTGGACGCACATATATACCCGTGGTGAGATCCAGAGATTGTTTTAACAATACAAGCCTCATATCTGGCATTTTTGGCATTACCCATGGGCACTTGCTGAAGTCAATGTCTGCCTCCAGGGCAGAGGATGGGCTTCTAGCTTTGCCTCCATGCCCAGCTCTCTGATTTCCTAGATACCCCCACGAGGCTCTAGAGTCCTGCTGTAATAGACTTGATTGGATATAATCATGTGGTTTAAGTTTAATTTCAGCCTAGACTGCTGGGCCCTCCCAGGCAGATGGGTCTTCCTTAGACTGAATTTCCCGTACCTTTTGTAGACTCTGTTGGATACCAATTGCACAGGACCTAGATTTGGGACAATCCTACCAGCTCCTTTTCTCTCTTTTGCTGTCTTCCTATCTGTCTCCACAGAGCAGAGCTGCACAGTGCCCATCATACCTCAAGCCCTTACCAACCCAAGTTATGACATCAACACTTAATTATGGTGAACAGTGCCTGAAAGAGTCTTAAAATTCATAATTGATTTTGGAAATCTACCTGAGTTGGTGGTAGACTTAATGCTACGTGTTCATCCATCTTATCATTTCTTCTTTCTGTGCTCATTAATCCTGCGCAGCCTCCTGTGTAGTTAGGCTGGTGGCCTGCAATTAATTGTGGATAATGATATGTATCTTTCCAATGAAGGCTGTTAAGATCCTGTATGAATGCTATTCCCCTTTCACAGAGTCCTTGGAAGACAATTATTGAGAGGTTGGGGTCCCAAGATGGAAGGATGCTTGTTCCTTGAGTCACTAGATGGAGAGAGACCCTGTCAACTCCCATCACATTTTGCACAAGGAAGAAATATGCTTCCTCTGTGCTAAGCCACTCAGATAGCAGGCTTCATTTGCTATCCCAGCATGGCCTGGCCCATCCTAACGTGGCCTCCACTCATCACCTAAAGGATGTTTTTTATGTTCCAGTCTCAGTTTCCTTATCGGCACACTCTTCCTAGGTACTTCTATGGTCTCTCCCACCCTCAGCCCCATCAGTGTGCAAAAAGCACACAAATCTAGTTCAGGTTCTGCTTTTGAACTTCAAGGTCTCAACATCTAACTATCAGGGTATCTCTTAGGAAACTAAGTCAACATGCCCACAACTAAACTGACCATCTTCCCCTGACAATTTTTCCATTTTCTATTGGTAAATTAAACTGTTGGTTTTACCTATTACATAGACAAAAATCTGAACATTGATCTCCTTTTTTTCCCCTGTCTCCCACAAGGCACCAAACCCTGCAAATTCGTCCTTCTGCCATAATTCTTGAAACCTCCTCCTTCCCATCTCCATTGTCTTTTGTCCTTAATTCTTTCATTATCTCTTACCTGAATTCCAATAACTGTCTTTCATCTGGTTTTGTTTTGTTTGGTTTGGTTTGGTTTTTGTTTTTCATCTGGTTTTCCTTACTCCAGCCTTGTCCATTCCTCAGCATCTTCCCATCACGATACAGTTAACAGAACTCATTCATTCCCTACCAAAAGGCCTGCTGTGCCCCTCTCATTCTTAACTGCTGTACAGAGTTTTCAAGACATTTCATGGCTGGATCTCAGTACTGCAAAGAGGGCCAGGATACCCCCTCTGAAATCAGACCCTCTGCTGTCCAGTTAGATATCACCTGGGAAAGCTACTGTCCTCTCTGGCATTATGGTCTTCAAGTATCAAAGAGAATAAAGAATATTTCTTTTATTAGGTTGTGGTGCTGATTGAATCCAACCATTCATAGTTACATAATTATTTCTCTAAATGTGACAGCGATAATGAATAATCATTAATGATGAAAAGGATTACTATAGGATCATATATTGGCCACATCTGATGTGTCAGTAACTGTGCTAAACACTGTCTACACCAATGGCATCTCATTTAATTTCTCTAACACCCCTACTCGGCCTTAAATGCACAGAAAATAAGAAACTTGTTTAAGAAAACACTGGTAGTGAGTTGCAGAGCTGAGATTCAAACCCAGGTCTATCTGATGAGACATTCAGTGATCTTTCAACTCCACCATGGAATGTGGATCAAGGAGCAAAAAAATGATACCGCTTGATATCCAGAAATAGACAAATGGCTTAAATATAGTAGGTCATTTAAATAATGTTATAGTACAGGGTTGCCACCTGGCACATCTCCAGGATGGCACGTTTGCACAGAATGTGTTGTGAATATGTGGCAAATAATGCTTATTGCTATATTATAGAATCACTAAAAATTGCATGTATACAATTTCACATATATAATTACAATTATATATATAAACATACGTGGTTACTTTATAACATTGAAAAAGCTTATATCATGTAGTGATTAAGGGCACAGGGCTCAAGAATCAGATTGCCTTAGGTAGAGTCACAGCTTCAGAACTGTATGGTTCTGTGACCTTGGGCAAATTACTTAACATCTATAAACAGGGAAATGATAGAATCTATTTGATAAGGTTGTTTCGAGGACCAAAGAAGGCAATATATGCATAGTTTTTAGAAAGTTCCACATCAATTTTGCTCAAATATTGTCCTCCTCCTCATCATCATCCTTATTGCAAGTGATAAAAATCAGGAAACAAAATTGAACTTGTTTTATATGTTAACCTATATAAAGCAACCCAGAGACATAAATAACCCTGGAAGAAAATGTGCTCAGGCGCTAGCGATGGGTCTCTGTGGCTTGTTTAATTAGGAATATTTTTTTTCTCTTGTTCTCTGCATATTTCACATGTTAGGTGATGAATATGTGTCACTTTTATAAGAAAAAATAACATTCTAAAAAAAAAAGAAAAAATAACATTCTACTGTGACTTTAGACCAGGAGTTCTGTTTTCTGACCTCACTGACTTTTTTTTTTTTTTTTTAAACAGGATCCTCTTTGGTCATTAAATTCATTTAAAAGCTCTGATCCATTTTTGATCATCTGAAATATAGTGACAGGCACCAAAATCAATTCCTACATTCCAGGTTTGCAAAGAGTGTAAATTATTTCAGAAGTCATGTCAGGTAGACTTTATTCCAAGGTTTGCCTGCACATTTTAATCAGAAAACACAGAAGGTATATGCAGCTTAGGTTGAAATATCCCTTCACCTTGTACTCAGAACCAGGCTGACTTACTGTTCGCCCGCTGATAGGACGGCCTGAAGTTACAGCGTGTATGATAGAGACAGCCTGGGCAGGAACTGAGGGAAACACATAAAGAAACATTTATTTAAAAAAAGTAAATCAACCATAAAGATCCTCCCAGCAGACCTGAGAGATGGAAGCCTCTCTCTCATTTTCTCCTTGGCAAAATTTAATCTATCGCTGGGGTTTTTCAAGCGTCATATTCAAAGAGATGCAAATCCGTCAGAGCTGAGACCCCAGCTGACTTTTAGCACCTTGTGAATGTCAACGGGGTTTAAAGGTTGAAGTGACTCACCTCCATCCATCCCAGCTAATTCAAATACATGTGTGTTTGTGTGTGCGCGTGTGTGCGCGTGCATGCACGTGCATGTGTGTGCCTGTCTGTGTTATTTTTCATAAGAAGAATGACAAAAAACAGAGCATACATCCACCTCTGTGTTCAGCGCCTTCTTTGTGTGGATCTGTTTGCAGCAAATCTGAAATTTAAAAGTAAAAAAACCATACTGAGAAACAAAAGTGGAATTGAAGAAACCACAGTCTACCGCTGAACCACAGGCCTTGCAAGAGAGTTTTTCTTTCGGTTTGAGTTTTTTAAATAGCCATTGTTCTGTCCATCGCCTTTTTCACAATCCACTCCGATGAACTGGTTGAGGGATAACTATTAACTCATGAGTGACTCCGTCCTCCACGCAGCTCCCTGCACTCAATTCCTTTAAGTAATGCATTTACAATAAAAAATAAGAGGTTTTGGGCAGCCCTGGTGGCTCAGTGGTTTAGCGCCGCCTTCAGCCCAGGGTGTGATCCTGGAGACCCGGGATGGAGTCCCACATCAGCTCCCTGCATGGAGCCTGCTTCTCCCTCTGCCTGTCTCTGCCTCTCTCTCTCTCTCTCTCTCTCTCTCTCTCTCTCTCTGTGTGTGTGTGTGTGTCTCATGAATACATAAATAAAATCTTTAAAAAATAAATAAAAATTAAAAATAAGAGGTTTTAATTAATATTTGGTACCCAGATATGGGTTTATGGAGATGGGGATTGGCAAGACGTCTCTGAAATCAGCGTCCCCTCCACCTTTGCGCTAATGAAAGATCAATCTACTAATGGGAATTCTGTAAGGTGGAGTCACTGGAGAAAAATGATGGCTCCTTCTGCATAACAAAAGCCCAGATTAAATATTAGTAATTCAGAGCTGCTATTATGTATACAAAATTTGAAAATCATTTTCCTTTCAATTCAACCATTATTTATTGAGTTACTACTAAGTGTTGAGCTCTGAGGATATAAATAAGTCTCAGCCTCAGTGTCGGCCCTTAAGGAGAGTGGAGCCTAGTAGGGGAGTATATTAGTCACCTATTGCCATAGTATCCTGCTGAACAAACAAAATCACAGGAGTGTGCAATAAGAAACAATTACTGTGGGACACCTGGGTGGCTCAGTGGTTTAGCGCCACCTTTGGCCCAGGGCGTGATCCTGGAGTCCCAGGATCAAGTCCCATATTGGGCTACCTGCATGGAGCCTGCTTCTCTCTCTGCCTATGTCTCTGCCTCTCTCTCTCTCTCTCTCTCTCTTTGTGTGTCTCTCATAATAAATAAATAAAACCTTTTCTAAAAAAGAAGGAAACACTTATGGCTCATGTGTCTTGGGAGCTCCCCCAATCTCACTTGAACCCACTCACATTGCTGAAGGTGGGCTAATTGTTAGCTGGGCAATTGAGGTCACTGGGCTCTGCTCTGTGGATCTCTCATCCTCCATTGGGTGAAGCTCGTGGCAATGGCAGAGACACAACGGGGCTGGCAAGCCCTACTACATCTGTGCTTTGCCAACCTCTACTTATAGCAATTTGCTAACATCTCATTGGCCAGAGGTTATATGGCTCAGTCCACATTAGAAGGGAAGAAGGTCACAAAAGCAAAGGGCTTGAGCACCAGTGAGAGTGAAGCCTAGAGCTGTTTTGCATTGTGCTTCACAGGAACTGATACGTATCACCATTTTATAAATATATATCCTAGAAAAGCAGGTGTATACCCTGGTATATCAAGGACAGAGAAATGCATCCTGAGAGATGCAGGAGGGGCTTTCTATAAAGGATGATGGCTAAGCTGAGTTGGAAGGATAATTAGGAGCTGATAAAATGGATCAGAGAGACAGGTATTATAGACCATGTTAAGACCACATGGCAATCTAAGACCAAGCCATGGAGGAGTAAAGTAAAGCCGACCAGCGCTGCAAGAGCATATGGGGGAAGGCAAAGGGGACGTGGAAGGTGCTAGATCAGGCTGAGAGGAGATATGAGGTCTGATTCTGGAAGATGTAAGACATTACATGCCTATTCGCAGACCTCAGGCTTCATGTGTCAGTGAGGTATCCACAAGAACACATTGATAAAAATCTGCTTTACCAACAGGTGTGGAGGCTGTGAAAAGACCAAGGACACCACCCCAAGTGTCTTCCCTGTTGTAACTGAACTAAAGAACTGCAGGCAACCCCAGCCTTCCTTTACGCTGCTCAGAAAGCATCCCCTAGGAAAAAGGCGTTCTTGGAATACAACGAGAAAGGGATGATTGTCTCTTTAAGAAAGTGGTCGGGGCAGTGCTTTTGGTTTTGAAAGTCTGGAGACAGTGGCATGAGATTGATTAGGTGTGTACATGTTGGCTGAGAAAGCTGTAGAAAGGCGAATGGAAGTGTTTGACAAGATGAAAGACTATTTAACACGGGAGACAGCTGCTTGACTCAAGAGATCTATAACAGCGTAGTCAGGAAAAGATACCTTCACGGCAAAAGCTACTACAAGCTCGGTCACACGACTTTTGTCTGGCATGACAGGCTCAACCAAACCGAGTTTGAAGGCGGAGTTTAGCTCACGTGCCACATAACAGGTGGGCAGTGGCCAAGAAGCTTTCGTGGCTGCTTCTCCTCTGCTAGGTTTGGTGGGCACTGGCCTAGGCTCTCTGCGGATCTCTGTAGAAAATGAGGTTATCCATCAAAGCTTCGTGGTGGGCTTTCTGGTGAGACAGCCCCAGGGGGGAATGCCAGCCGCAGGTCACTCTTTTGCCAGTCTTGGCAGATTGCTTACCCTCCTTTGACTCAAATTTTACTCATCTGTACAATGGGATAGTATCAGCTACTTCAAAAGGGAAGCGTGGAAGAAATCACTCCCTGCTCATGGGGGTATATTCACCTTCTGTTGATGGAAGTCCCCAGTGCAGATCTCCCTGGGCCAAAATCAGGGCCGAATGTGTACATTTCCAGGGGCTCTAGAGTATAATCCTTTTCCCTGCCTTTTCCAGCTCCTAGAGACCGTCCACACTCCTTGGCTCATGGCCCTTTTCATCCATCTGTAGAAAAAGAAACATTACATCTCTCTGATCTTTATTCTGGATCACATACCCCTCTGACTTCAGTTGGCAAAATCTCTTCCACTTTTAAGGATCCGCATGATTAGTCTAGACCTACCCAGATAACGCAGGATATTCCCATCTTGAGATCTTTAACTTAATCACATCTAAGAGTTATTTTGCCACATAAGGAAACATATTCACAGGTGCTGGGGGTTAGGACATGGACATCTTTGTGGAAGGGAGTGGGGGCAGTTATTTTGCCTGCCACATGGGGAAAGCTCTCTTTGACCCCACAGATGAAGAGCATTTTGCAGTGAATCTATGATGTCTACATTGAACTGACCAAACACCAGCTAGATACAAGATGATTTATGGTCAAGTAGGGGAGGTGTCCATGATTGACAACTCAAATGCTAATAATAATGCAAATGTCATCTGCTCAAAGAATCCCTCCCTGATTGGGTAAGTTAACATTATCCTAGTAGATACCCTCACAATTGCCTGTGCTTTTCTTTTTCCCTTTGCTCATATTATATTTCTGATGCCTAGCACAGTGCCTGGCATGTAATTGGTTGTTGACAAATGTGTATTGGATGACTGAGTATGCCACTGATAAATGATCTACCTCAGTCTAGGTACCGTGCTAGTCACTTGGTAGATATCATGTCTAATCTTCATCTTGAACTTTAAGATCAATATCATTATTCCCAATTCATAGTGGTGAAAACTGAGGCTCAGCTCAACCCAAATGCTTTTCCCAAATCTCAGAGCTTGTGAATGATAAAAGTGAGGTGCAGTAGAGGCCGGTGGGGCCCTGAAGTCCACTCTCTTTCTTCTGGTAGCCACCATAGATGGACTGTGAACCATAAATCCACCAAGTTCAGATATAAAGGATCTTGTCCATGATCCAGTGAAATTGCCATGGCATCACTACCTGGGTAATAATCAGAGTAAAATATCAACCAGAGCATCAATATCAGATCAGCAAAATATCAATCAGAGCATCAATAATAGTACCTAATCATACATAGTACTTACCTTGAGCCAGACCCTTCTGTCAGTGAATGTTTAATCTAGATTAACTCATTTAATCTCAGCAACAACACTGTGTAGTGCTCATTGAAGAGGAAACACAAAGGTTAAGTCACTGCCCAAGGCCACACAGTGAACAGAACAAGAAGCCAAAGAGTCCAGGAGTCCATGGGCTTCCCTGCTGTGCTCTCTACTGGCTCTTAAATCACCAGAGAGCCCATCTTGATAACCTATTTCTTCAGTCTGGAGTCATGGTGTTTGGAGAAACTCATCACGTGATTCACATCACATGATGGACTCACAAAACAAGTATGAGACAAAGAGACAAAAATAAAGAAAAGAATGTCAAGGACATAGACATCATTTTGATGTGAATGGGATCTAAGCTACTTAGTTCATCCCTTTATTTTACAAATGTGGACTCAGGCTTGCTCAGAGAAGGGAGGTAATTGCCAAGGTTTACCTGGGGAGCTAGCCCTGCCCCTCTTTTGTCCTGCAGAGAGCCTTGCCCAAGAAGCGATTGGCCCCTATGCTATAACAGTGGGTCTCTCACCTGGCTCCCTTCCAGGGACAGAGTTCTCCCTAGATCCAGGCCAATGTCAGCAACTGGCCCCTACAACACTGTTGACACATCAGCAGCCTTCAAGTCCTTTGGCTCTTAAAGAATGAGGGCCTGTAGGCCCTGTGTCCAGAATATATCGCCAATCCATCTGCTGTTCCCACTCCTGTCCAAACCACTGTCCTCTCGCTCCTAGATCCAGGCCCCAGCTCCTACTTGGTGTCACTGCTTCTTTTTTTAAAGAGCCCCTTGAAAAAGTCATTCTGAGTATATCATTGTTTTACTTAAACCATCCATGGTTTCCTGCTCTAGATGGGTTTACTGAGCCCACAGGGCTTGACCCACCTCAGCCCCCAATTATGTCTCTGATCTCATTTCACACTATCCTTTTCCTCACTCTGTGCACCCTGGAGCTCTTTTCTTTCTTTCTTTCTTTCTTTCTTTCTTTCTTTCTTTCTTTCTTTCTTTCTTTCTTTCTTTCTTCTCTTTCTTCTTTCTTTCTTCTTTTTTTCTTTCTTTCCTCTTTCTTTCTTTCTTTCTTTCTTTCTTTCTTTCTTTCTGATTTATTTATTTCAGAGAGAGAGAGTGTGAGTTGTGGGAGCAGTGGAGGGGGCGAATCTTCAAGCAGATTCTGTGCAGAGTGACTCCGCACTCCATCCCACAACCCATAAAATGATAAAAGTGAGGTTCCAAAGGTTTTGGACCTTAGCCAAAACCAAGATTCAGATGCTTAAATCGACTGAGCTACCTAGGAGTCCTGAACTTATATTCTTTTTTTCTAATTTTTTTTTTACTTATTTTATTTAAATTCAGTTAATTAACATAGAGTGTATTACTAGTTTCAGAGGTAGAGTTCAGTGATTCATCAATTGCATACAACACCCAGTGCTCATTACATCCTGTGCCCTTCCAAAGTCCATCACGCAGTTACCCCATCCCTCATTCCCCCATCCAGCAACCCTAAGGGTTTTTTTGTATAGTTAAATGTCTCTTATGGGTTATCTCCCTCTTTGAGTTCATCTTATTTTATTTTTCCCTCTCTTCCTCTATGATTCTCTGTTTTGTTTCTTAAATTACACAAAAGAGTGAAACCATATGATAATTATCTTTCTCTGATTGACTTATTTCACTCAGCATAATACCGTCCAGTGCTATCCATGTCAGTGTAAATGTTAAGATTTCATCTGAATTTATTTTCTTAAACGTGACTCATTTGTTTCTATCTCAGGGGCTTTGCACCTGCTAGTCCCTTTGTCTGGAATGTTCTTTTCCCTGAATTCCCAATGTTAATATCCTTTGCATTTTTCAGGCCTCAAATCAATTTTTAAGGTCACCTCATCAGAGACAGGCCTTTCCTGAACATCCTATGTTACTAGTAGCCCCAAGTCCAGGTTCTCTCTATTTCTCATAGTGTCACTGTTTGAAATAATCTTATTCAGTCTTGGTTTGCTTGCTTATTCTCTGTCTCCTGGACTAGAATGTTGGGTCATGGAGAGCAGAGCAGGAGCCGTGTCTGTCTGTCTTCTTCGTCACTTCCACTAGAGTGGCATGGTGCCCCCCACTGGTCAGCTGCATCAATCTGGCCTGGGAGGGAGTTTGTCAAGAATGTTGAGTATCTTATCCCCAACCCTACCAAATTTGCATTTTAGCGTTACCCCTGAAGACTCAAATGCACTTGAGAGTTTGGAAAGCCGTGTTCTACCACGGGGCCATGATAACAGAAGAGTTCAACAGAAATATATTAAATATATGAATGAATGAATGATCTTACATGGCATCTCAAAGATGTAGGTGTTGAGTGTTCTATGTCAGTAAACTTTATGGCAGGTCTTCTGGGACTGCAGAAATTTAATTCGTTTAATTCATAAAAGGGAATTCCCAAATGATGTACATGCACCTGTGATCACCAAGTATGTTGAGAATCGAAGCCACAATATCTCTGAAATGTCTGAAAAATCTGCTGACACCTGCAATGTCCTACTTCAACGGACAGGCTTGTCACTGCTCCACAAGACCTCATCCTGTTTCCTGATGCAACTTTAGAAATAATAGACACTGTTCTCATGAGCAATCATTTGATGCTGGACAGTATTCAATTATGGTCATGAAAATAGCATATTTTTTAAAAAATTTTTTTAACACATACATCAGAACACAGAGTTCAAAATGAACAAAGTCCTTCAAATTACCCACCTTGGATTAATATTGAGTTGGATCTCTGGTATGACCATGACTGTGTGGAAGTAGGGACAGAAAGAACGTAGAAAGGAACGTAGCTAAAGAAGACTGACCTTTTGTTGAGTGCTTAATTTTATGCTTTCCACTGTTCTTATAAAATGTTTCCCAATGAATAAACATAATAGGTGTATTATTAGAAATAATAGCAGGAATACAAATGTTGGCTTAAACTATCATGTAGACTTCCAACAAACACAGCCTATGAGTTACCTACCTGGGTTCAAGTTCAAGTCTTTCCCTTCCCACTGGAGAATTTGAACTCTCAAAGGACTGAAATCTTGTAGAATAAGGAGAGAAAGCCCTCACTTGCCCACTTGTTCTATGGAAAGTTCCAAGCACATAGTTGCTCTTTTCCCCCTGTTTCTCTTTTGCAGACCAAAAAACTCACGGGGCTAGTACATAGTAGACAAAAGACTAACCACAAGTAAGAACGGCTTTGCTGGCATTCTGGGCATGCAGTAGCAGAAGGAAGCAGGCAGCTATCAATAAAACTGGTGAAGCTGGAAGACGCTTCAAGATCATATTAAAAGCCAATAGATACCCCCAAATAATATACACATCAAACAGGTTCCAGTGCTCAGAAGAACAAGAGCAATGCCTTGTTTTCCAGACTTATTAATTTATTTGACTTTACTAGCTTATTTGATTTTATTTTGCTTTATCTGATTTGACTTTATTATTTTTTCACTTGGTTTTAACTCATCTCCTTTTGCAAGCACCTCTGTGCCATATACTCTGAGCTGGGCACTGTTCTTAAGTGCTTAACAGAGAGCAATCCTGTAAGGTGCCACAAATATGAGCCTCATTTTACATATGAAGAAACTGAGGCACAGAGAAATATAATTGCCTACCAGGTGCCACTTGCAATTGGCTCAGATGGCTTTAGGTACTGTAATCATATAGTGCCTGATTCACTAGGTAGCTCTAAGAATCTAGGCCGGTTTTTAGAAGTCCCATCAGTGATGCAGGAAGAAGTTGCATGCCACAGAGGCTCTCCGGGCATGCAGTGTCAAGAAGCACTGCAGCAACGATAAAGTGGGACTGAGCTTCTCTTCTGACTCAGAGGAGTGAGTGGGGAGGGGTGGGGGGAAGCTCCAAAGAAGACCAGTAGCGGAAGGGATCTAAACACAAGAGTATACTCAGGTTCCAATACATCGCTTCAACAACTGTACCCCAAGCTGAGCTTCATGGAGAAGGTCCTGAGCTGAGAGCCTAAAGAAGCTGGCTATGGCTTGAGGCTGATCTGAGGCCAGCGGTGTGACTTTGTCCAAGTCATTTACACTGTCCGAACTTCGATTGCCTCACTCTTAAACTTGACAGCGTTAGCTTTACCACCCAGCGGGCTAAAGGAAACGGAATTAATAACAGCTCTTGGCACACAGTAGGGATACATCAAAAATGCCGGTTGAGTTCACATGTAGAGTTGAGATGATCAATGCATGCACAGCGGATATATGAAAAGGAATTTGTTTTCCTGAAATTGCACTCTGGCAACAAATTGAAAAACACCACCAATCTGAGAAATGCACGATATTCATGCTCTTGTGCTGTTTGGTCCTGAATTTTTTATCTCTCAAGAATAATGACCTCAGCCCTGGGCATTTCCAGGGGATTAATGACCAGCGGAATTTAATGACCCTGGCTCCAGCCTAGAGCCATCCCACATTCCCTGGGTACTCATTAATCCCAGGTAGGCCAGCAGCCTTTCTTCTCGCTGCAACAATCATACCCAAGTTCAGCCCTGCTGCAGGTGGAAGGGCCACTGGGACTCTGCGCCTCTACTTCAGTCCCCAGCCTGATCCAAGCTCCAGCCACTGGCTCATTTATTTACAGGGGCAGCCAGACAGTAATTAAAATATGCTAAGGAATTCCCCTGTACGATGGCAGCTGGACCCAATGATGAGCTGCTTCCAATACGTGCCCCCATCCCCGCCTCCCCTTCAACACACACAGATTAACTTTTAGGGAGGCAGCTCAGTATTGCTTCACATTTTATGTAGAAGGATTTCATGAGATTTTAATGAGTTTCTACCACTGGAAAAGAAAGCTCACAAAGGATCCATGCAAATTGCTTTGTCTTGTGCAGCAATCCCAGGATGATGACATGCTTCAATATTTAGTTTCTGTAAGGATGTATAGATATGCTGATACATGCACACCCGCCCCTACGCATTTCTGCTTGCCAAAGTGCAAGGTGAAACGGTACTACAGATGCACAATGTGGTCTGTGGGATAAAACCCTGAGGCTGGATTTCTCAAGTGGACATCTGCTAGCAGGACCACAGGCTGGCCTGTGTTTCCAGCACCAAGGCACCTCCCACCGTGATACTCGGTTTGCTCTTCTGTCCAATGGGCAAACCGTAAGTCTCCAAAATTATGTCCCCCTGGAAAAATTCATAATTCCTGTTAATCAGCTGACAAGTGGTTCAAACATCTCCAACCTTCTTCCCAGGGATCGAATCACAAGGAAAGGAAGTTTATAAAATGACTGACATTTATCAGATGTTTTCCTCCCCCAAACAAGTCTCTGAGATCACCCTTACTGTCTATATTTCTCAATGACAGGACTAAATTCAGCAAGTGGCGGTGTGGGGAGAGGAACCCCAGGGACCATACTCTTCCATTTTGCACAGAAGGGCCATCCGAGGAAGGACTTCTGGACCGGATGCAGAAGCCAGGCAGGCCAAAGGCTGGGGCTGCAAGCCAGGACAGCAAATCCACCTTGTGTACCAAAATGTGGGCTAGGCTAGGTAACTGGATAAAGAAGGACCTGAATGAAAATGCCAAAACCTGGGAACAGGTGAGATGCCAGGAGAGACGAATCATAGAACAGGAATCCCACTTAGCCTGAGCTAACGAGGTGCTCTTTTAAGAAATGCCTCTAGGGGAGCCTTGGTGGCTCAGTCAGTTAAGCATCTGCCTTCAACTCAGGTCATGATCTCAGGGCCCTGGGATTGAGTCTTGCATTGGGCTTCCTGCTCAACAGGGAGTCTGCTTGTCCCTATCCTTCTGCTTCTTCTCATGCTCTCTCTTGCACATTCTCTCTCTCAAATAAATAAATAAAACCCTTTACAAAAAAAGAAAGAAATGTCTCTATATTGATATGTGTTAATACAGATGTGTATGTGTATATATTCATAGCTCATGCACATATATACATATGTATATATTTGTAGTAATATTAACTTATATGTATGTTTAGTATTTAAAAACCATCTAATTCAAAATCTGTATACCGAGAACGGTGGACCGCCCTTTCAAACTATTTTTGCTCTGTTTTGTCTTTTTTTTTTAATTTCACAGTAGGAGCAGCATTTTGAATTTAGAAATAATCTATGTTCATCATAAAAAATATGTTCATACATTTCACAAGTGGTTAACGAATTACATGAAAGTCACCCATCAGCAAGTGCTCTGGACAAAACTCTCTGCAAAGGACAGGAGAAAGTAACATGACCTCTGGTTCTATCCTTCTCTTCCAATCAACCCTGTACTCATTGAAGCCTGACAGGGGGACAGAGACTGTCTTTCCCACCTCTGAATTTCTAGAGCCTGCTTTGGACCAAGCATACAGCACCATAAGTGCTGCTGGATGACCAAAAGACTGTGTGACTGCAGGAAAGAAGCCCAAACCACATTGTTGTATTCATATTGGTTGATCCATCAGAGGTGTGAATTTTTCAAGTCAGAGATCATGGTGACCCTTTGGGTCGGATGGTGTTAGCAACAGAGCAGATAGCTTCTGGGTGACCTTCTAATCTCAGTTCAGTGGTAAAAAGAAATCTTAATGATCCTGATAAAACCATAAGCACCAATTAATAAATATCACTATGTGTCGTACCTACAACCCCATTCGGTCTTCATGAGGACTGTGTGAGAAAACTACTGGTGCCATGTTTCAAATGGGTAGACAAAAGTTCATAATGGGGAAGTTATTTGCTGGGATCAAATACCAAAGATGTTCTAAAGACTTGGGTTCAAAGACTATCTGTGGTAAAGCCAACTCCTAGACTCTTCTCCTTGGTACCCACAGAGTTGTCATGAAAATCGACAATTTCCTGCTCGGCTCTCAGTTTCTTCTTCTTTTTTTAAGGTTTTATTTATTTATGGGAAAGAGAGAGAGAAAGAGAGCATAATGGGGAGGGATAGAGGGAGAAGGAGAAGCACTCTCCCCGCTGAGTAGGAAGCCCAATGTGGGACTCAATCCCAGGACCCTGGGATTATGACCTGAGCTAAAGGCAGATGCTTCACTGACTGAGCCACTGGAGCCCCTCAATTTCTCCTTCTCTCACTGTCTCCAAATTCCAAAAATCCAGAGCTAATTCCATGATAAGTTTCACTGAGCACACTGAAACAGCCCCTTGTAACTATGGACTTAGAATGAGGAGGAAAAAAAAAAAAAGTCAAGAAAGAACGTTTTTTTACCACTGAAGAGTCAGAAGCACAGAGAAGAGTGTGTGACTCCTCCAATGTCATTCAGAGTACAGGCCTTTGATCTTCCCAATTCTTTCCAGCACCATTCTCTGTCCCTACTAACGCCCACTTGCTATGACCTTCCAGGTTTGCCTATCCCAAAGGCCTCCACTGCCACAAATTATATATATTGTTTAGCTGAGTCCTTGGATAAATTTAAGTCATTGTTTGAAATGCACGCCTTCTTCTGTTGTCTCTGCAAAAATTTCCAGTCGATTAAGCAACAATAACGTGGATTATTCTATGGGTATCTCGGGATGCTCGCCTGGAATACTGTATATAAATTCCATTGTATTGTAGTCAATTAAACTCCATTGTCTATAAAAGTCACCTGTCTGACTTGGGGAGAAGTGGGTATGAATGCAAAAGACTCAACAACGTGTTGGAAGTGAAATCTAACCAAGTAATTTATGCCACTCGGCTTGAAAGGAGAAAGAGCAAGCAATATTTTTGGTGCCTGGGAGCTGGGTGGTGATTTTATGAGACCATTCTGATTGCTAAGGGTTGCTGATGGGGGAGGGAGGCGCCCGAAGTTTAACCGCCTCTGAAAACGAAGACAAGGAAGGCAAAGAATACTTTTTTGTCATTCTTTGCGCAAATGAAAGAAACTTGTCATTCCAACTTCACAAGACGGTGCTCGAAGATGAAATGTTCAACTCCACTGGGACAGCCATTTTTTTTTGCTGTTATTACAGAAGAAAATTATAACCATAAAAATGTCCAATTTAGAAAAAAAGGTGCCACTTTAGTGTCATTTGCATAAAAGCTGTTACACACAAATTGTTATAAAGACAAATGTGTAGTACTCTTGTTGAAAATTGCTTATATCTTGGGTACTTCGTCTCAAACGACATAAAGGCCTCTTCAAACTGAAATTCATTCTCAGGTAAATAAAGCTGAAAGCGAAATTTCACCTATTTGAAAGTACGTGAGTGGTTTTTCATGTTGTCTTAAACAGGTTTTGAGAGGCTGGCCCTCACCCTCGCCTCTTTCCACCACTGGCCTTGGCCTCCCGTTGACTGGAGGCAGTTCCCTCCCTGTGGGGCCCTGTGAAGACAAATGCACTTGGTGCTGATGCTGGTGATGGGTCACATCCCCGGAGACCCAGGTTGCTGGGCAGGTGCAGGCTGGACAGGGGTCTTCAGAGATAAGAAAGTCTGAGTCAGGAAAGGGCTGCAGACTCCTGTCTTCTCAAAATTAACACTTGGTTGCAGACTTTGCACAGCTCACCTGCCACGCCAGTCCCACACTCTGGAGACTTCTCTGGACAAACCTTGGTTCACTCCCTACCTCGCACACTAACCATGGTGTTGGAACTTCTATGATTGCTTCAATTTATGTGGCTTTCGATCTTCTATGCTACTTCTTCTGCCTGGAATAATCTGTCTAATCTTGAAAAAATTCCAGTTTATCCCTTAAAAGTCATCTCGAGTGACTGATTTTTTTTCTTCTACTGCCCATTGTCAATTCCTTCCTTCTTCCTCTGCTATTCCCACACAGATATTAATATTAGTTCATTACCATTAAGTGATTTATTGATTGATTAATATTAATTTCTCGCAATTACCATAACCCATAATGACTCACTTCCCTGCGGTCCCTCCCACTTGATGACAAAATCTGTGTCTAGTCCATTTCTAGATTCCAGTTCCAGGACCATGACTGTCATAAAGTAGCCACTAGAAAAAGCTCTGTTGAGTAAATGGTTGAAGATTATTTATTCATTCCATTATACAGCACTTCCATGAAAATACCAATCCGATCCAACTTACTTTAATCAGGTGACTTTAGAGCATTATAAAAATAGTTATGTGTTGTTATGTCTTATTTTCTTTGTTTAAAAACTTTATTGAGGAATAACTGACATTAAAAATTGCACACATTTGGGGGTACCTAGGTGGCTCAGTTGGCTAAGTATCTGCCTTCAGCTCAGGTCATGCCCCAGCTCAGGGTCCTGGGATCGAGCCCCACATTGGGGTCCCTAGTTCGGCAGGGAACCTGCTTCTCCCTCTCCTACTCCCTCTGTTTGAGCTCTCTCTCAAATAAATAAATAAATAAATAAATAAATATCTTCTTTAAAAAATTAAAAATGCACACATTTAATGTATACGATTTGATGAGTTTGCACATATGCACCCACTCATAATACCAGCATCACCATGAAGATACTTAACATATCCATCACCGCCCAAAATGTCCTTGTTTTTCTAAGTGTAAGAACACACTTAACATGAGATCTATCATAAGCATCGATCACATCTTGACATATTTTGAAGCGCACAACAGTGTATTGCTACCTATAGACTCTTGGTTGTCCGGCACATGGCTCCAACTCATTCAACCTTGCATAAGTAAAACCATACCCATTGAGTAACTGCCCCCAGTCTCTGGCAATCACAATCCTATTCTGTTTTATGGGTTTGACTACTATGGAATCATGCCATAAATATTCTTCTGTTACTGGCTTATTTCATGTAATGCCCTCTAGGTTCTTCTGTGTTGTTGCAAATGATAGGATTTCCTTTTTTTTAAAGGTTGAATGATATTCCATTGTATGTATACCATATTTTTCAGCTTTTTAAAGTATAATCTGTGTACAAAAATTACACAGAATTAATGCAACAATTGTGTGAATTTGGACATATGCACACTAGTGTTACCATCAAAACAGTTAATAAACATATCCATCACCTCCAAAAGTTTCCTTGTGTGCCTTTGATTGTGTGTGTGTGCCTGTATGTGTGGGTGTGTACCAAAAATAATTTATGTATCTATCCTCTTAACCTAGTTTTTATAGCTTTATTGAGGTATAGTTGACAAATCAAATTGCAATATAGTATAATGTGATGATTTGATATTTTGATAAGTGTATACATTGTGAAATGATCCCCACCATCAAGTTAATTAACATATTCATTCCCTCACATAGGTAGTGGGTTTTTTTTTGGTGAGAATGCTTAAGATCTACTCTTAGCAAATTTCAAATATACAATATAGTTCATTAACTATATAGTTACATGTTGTACACTAGGTTCTCAGAACTTATTCCTCCTATAACTGAAAGTTTGTATCCTTTGACCAACCTTTCTCCCGTTCTCCTTTCCTCTATGCCCTGGCAAAATAAGCAAATGAGACTCTCCATCAAACTAAAAAAAAGGTTCTGTGTAACAACAACAACAAACAAACAAACAAAAAACATTCCATTTAAAAATTAAAATATGTCAATGGAATGGGAGAAAATATTTGTAAATCCTATAGGAGGTTAATATCCAAGATACATAAGAAACTCATATAATTCAATAGCAAAAAAATAATAACCCAATTAAAATATAGGCAAATAACCTGAATAGACATTTTTCCAAAGAAGACATCCAGATGGCCAAAGACACCTGAAAAGACACTCAATATCACTCATCATCAGGGAAATACTGATCAAAACCACACAGATATTAATATTAGTTCATTACCATTAAGTGATTTATTGATTGAATAATATTAATTAATAATATTAATATTAGTTCATTACCATTAAGTGATTTATTGATTGAATAATATTAATTTCTCACAATTACCATAACCCATAATGACTCACTTCCCTGCGGTCCCTCCCACTTGATGACAAGATCTGTGTCTAGTCCATTGTAACACCTGTTACAAAGGCTGTCATCAAAAAGACAAGAGCCAAGTGTTGGTGGCGATGTGGTGAAAAGGGAACCCTTCGTGCACTGTTGATGGGAATATAAGTTGGTGCAGCCATTGTGGAAACAACATCAACAGTCCTCAAAAAATTAAAAATAGAACTACTATATGATCCAGCAATCTGACTTCTGGGTGAGGAAGGAGATGACGTCATTGCACCATTATTCATAAGAGCTAAGACACAGAAATAACCTAAGTGTCCATCAGTGGATGGATGAATGGATAAAGAAAATGTGGTTGTGTGTATATACAAAATGGAATATTATTCAGCCATCAAAAAGAAGAGTTCCTATAAACAAAGAAACTGACTTTGAATGAGCACCTGCTATATGCCAGGGCTGCTTATACAAACAGCAATCCTCTAGGTACATATCATACCGATTATTATAGGTAAGGTAACTCAGAAGGAGAGTTAGCCTGATGGCACAGAGCTGAGAAGTGGGGGGGGGGTGTCCTGGCTTCCAGCCTCACAAACATTAATGATAGTGTGCCTCATATTTATCGCAATTGACTGCTGGTAAAGTGGGCTTTCCACATCCCTCATTTACTCTTTTCTTCCAGCCTGCAGGATAGGATGATGTGGACAGCGCGTATAAAATAAACAAATTCTGGACCTCGAGTCAAAACACCTGCTTTTGAATTTCAAATGTGATGTTTCCCAGCCTCTGGAGATTTCATTTGATTCTCGCTGTGACTCGACTTCCTCGTCTATTAAATACCGACTAGAAAGCCACGTTCAGTGTGTGGCATGGTCCATTCCATGGAGTTTAGAAAAGGATTTCGAGTAAAGGTGGCAGCTACAATGAACCTCAAGAAACAAGAAAGAAATGATTGGGAGAACAGGTAGGAAATTAAAAAAAAAAAAAAAAAGGACAAGGGGAATAAGGTGGTTGAGGGTGGCTGGAACCTGACATGTGTCACCAGGAGCCAATAGGTGGCATGGGCAGCGTGGATGCGGCCAGGTCACAGATAATACAGGAAAGCTTCCATATGCAGGTGAGAATTTAAAGTTTCATAAATGGAAGCATTGAAATCATTATTCCAGTCTCCCTTGCTTCCCAAATGATTTACTTCTGTTTTAGCTGAGGGAAGGAGACAGAATGAAGACAGGACTGGGTCCTGGGGGTGTCAGGAGGTTGCTGAGTTTCCATTAGGAATGGAAGCTGGCCCTGCATTGGCAAGACGTTTCCAGAAAAGCAATGACAAGCCTCTGCACAGATGGTAGGGAGGGAGGTGAGGCAGAGGGGAGAAACTTCTAGATGTCCAAACAGAAGGAGCCACAGAAATAGACGAGGGCACTCTGTTCCTCCGAACCACAGCAAGTATTTCCTGAGTCAAAATATTCGCCTTCACATATATATCATTTCCATAGACTCAAATCATTTTTTCCCTCGGGTAGAAGAATAATTATTATAATACATATTTTCCCAACTGGCACGAGAAGGTGAAACATTTCAATCAGGAACGTTAGAGAGCCAGACACTTAGATTTCCTACCAGGGAAGTTATAAGGCAAAAAAAAACAAAAAAACATTTTTAGGTTATGAAAATAGTCCATATCTACTTATTTTTGAAGTGAATGCTAAAAAAATGAAATATTTTGTTTGGGACTTTGAGAAGACGTGGACATTTATAATTGCAACATGGGTGCTAAAGGAAAGGACTTTTTCGGTTAATGCAGCAAGAACCAGTACGACTCAGACTTCATATTCTCAAAATGAAAAATAAAAGCCAGAATATTCAGCTTGGGGATGCATGCAAATTTTCTGCCACATTTTTCAACTGCTTTTTTTTTTTTTCTTTTTCTGATAAAGTCCCACCTGGGAAAAGCATTGCTCAGGCCAGGGCTGACAGAGATGGTGAAAGACTTTGGATGTTTTTTAGGGAAGGAATATCATGGTCCTGGTTGTGGGGGGATGGCTCCCTCTCTCATGGGACAACTTAAAGATGCACAGAGAAGACAATGCGATTTTGTCAAAGGTCACAGGTCTTGAGGAGGTAAGAGTAAAGCAGTGGATCAGAGTAGGAGGTGATTTTTGCTCAGGCCAATCCTGAGCTTGTCTAAATTAGGCATTCATGAAGCCACCGCCGGTACATCAGAAAAGGAAACTGTTAAGACGAGGGGAATTACTTTGCTCTTTCAGAATGTCTCACGCAATCTAAAAATACTAGATATCTCTCAAGATTTGTAGATCCATGATTATATGGAGTCCGAGGATGTATATATAACAATAAGCATGAAATTCAAGAATATAAGGTTCCCACCGAACAGTCATATACAGGTTTGGGAACCTAAGGGGGACACGGTACAAAGCACCCCGTCCCCACCTCCATGTAATTTTCAAACCTATTGAGAAGCCAACCAGGGTCAGCAGATGGAAGTCACAGGGCACCTGGGTACTGATCAAGCAGTTCAAGGGGAAGGAGGCTTGTATCTGCAGGTGGATGGGCTTCCTGACGCTTAGGCCCAGGGCGGACAGACAGCTTCCTGTGGAAAAGGAGAGATCTCAGTCAAGATCTCAGGACGCTCCTTCCAAACTTTGTCATCAGAGAGGAAAGGATGGAGCAGGGGAAGAGCCAGGGATTGGCAAGGAGTGTTTGTTAGCAGAATCCCCTCCACCGGGATCCCTGGGCGGCAGAGCGGTTTAGTGCCTGCTTTAGCCCAGGGTGTGATCCTGGAGGCCCAGGATCGAATCCCACGTCGGGCTCCCTGCATGGAGCCTGCTTCTCCCTCTGCCTGTGTCTCTGCCTCTCTCTCTCTCTCTGTATCTCTCATGAATAAATAAATAAAATCTTAAAAAAAAAAAAATCTGGTTCAAGAATCCCCGTCCACCTGGGAGGGAATCCCAAGGGAGGCAGAGCTACCCGCCCCCCTCCAGCAGCAGTTTCAAATTGGGGGATCGCTGCCCCCCAAACACAGAGATAGGACGAGTCCCGGCACCCAGCTTCAAGACAGGCTCCAGCTCTCTAGACGGCCTAGTGTGGGCTTGGGCACCAAGTCCTCGGATGAGCGGTGAGATCTGGGCACAGTTACCCCAGAGAAAAGTTCAAAAGCAGCCAGTAGGCTTCAAACTTCGTGTTTTTTTTTTTTTTTTTTCTGTGGGGGCGAGGAAGCTGACTTGTTCTCTGGAATTCCAGATGGAAAACTCAGAGTAGTGTAGAAGTTGCGGGAGACAGACTTCAGCTCAACACAAGGACAAACTTCCTAACAGTTGGGATGTGCCTGACGAGCCGCCTCGGTAGGGAGTGAGGGGCTGGTCTCTGGAAGTGTGTTAGCAGAAACCGTAGCGCCAGCTTTCTGGGAGGCTGGGAAGGGGGTTTCCTGCCTCGGGTGGGAGGGAACACCAGACGATTCTGAGATCCTTCGGGGAGACTGCATTTCTATGTTTATGCCCCTTCCTGAGACAGACGTGAAGCATTCTGCTGCCTTCTGTGCTTTGAGACGGTACCTGCCCAACTCTTGGCGAATATATGAAGTTCAGAAATGCCAGGGTCACTGTCCAAACACCTGCAGATTTCGTGAAATGCAATTACCCTTTTTTTTTTTTAAAGATTTTATTTATTTGAAAGAGCACAAGCAGGAGGAGTGGCAGGCAGAGGGAGAGAGAAAGGGAGAAGCAGACTCTTAGATGAGCAGAGGGCCCGGTGGGAGGCTCGATCCCATGACCCCAGAATCATGACCTGAGCCAAAGTCAGATGCTTAACCGACTGAGCCACCCAGGTGCCCCTGCAGTCGCCCTTTAAATCTCTTTGCCAAACACCTTTTATACCTTAGCCAAAATGATGGAGTAGACAGCCAGAAAATGTTTGTTGAGTGAATAAGCAAACCTCTTCAGCCTGCACGGACCATTTCTTCTGTTGCATGCTGCAGTGAATGAATACAGATGTTCTTAAATGAGTGTTTCTGGACAATACGGTTCAGATATTTGAAAGCCCCTGGGGGGCACCTGGGGGGCTCAGCGGTTGAGCATCTGCCTTCAGCTCAGGTTGTGATCCCAGGGTCCTGGGATCGAGTCCCACATCAGGCTCCCCTCAGGGAGACTGTTCCTCCCTCTGCCTGTGTCTCTGCCTCTCTCTGTGTCTCTCACGAATAAATTAATAAAATTATTTTTAAAAAAGCCCCTGGACTCCGCTGTCCATGCACAGGTACAAGTGCTGTCATTTGCCTGTAGGTATATTCTGAGAAGCAAATGCAGACAGGATTAGGCATGACAAAGATTTATTAGGGGCAAAGCCTGAGGTGGAAAGCGAGCTGGGGGCCAGGAGAGCCATCAGGCTGTACTGTGGGTCTGACCCTAGTGAATGAGGAAGGGAAGGAAAGAAGTGGCAGGAACATTGGCTGCTGCTGTGCCAACTAAAGAAGATCGATGAGGCCCGCAGGGAGTCCTCAAGCGACGTTGCCCGATGGAGGAGTCACAGATTTTCCAAGAATGGCCTGCTGTGCTCAGTGACGGGCGGGAGCAGCCCATGGGACATGCAGCCCGGGCACTGACGTGGTGATGGATAGATCGCAGGACATAGCAGCTGGGGCCCTTGGTCAGTCATGCTCTGGAGCTCCGAGAGGTGGGTTTTCACGGCTCTCCCATCCTGAGGCTTGCAGAGATCTGCAGCCTGCAGAGAAGAGCAGGGGCTGCTGAGCTGGGCTGTGCGCTCGCTAAGATGTTTTCAGGGAGGAAGCAGAGGCCAGCATCTGCCTACAGATCTCAGGGGCTGTTTATCCCTTTGATGATACTGACCTGCTCACCTTGACCCAGCCACATTAGATTTTCAAACTCAGTTTCCCCCGTGTAAATACAATGCAGGATACCGAAGGGAGAATCACTGGGCATCCACCTAGGACGGAAGTGGCCCAGATGTGTTCAGGAGACGAGAGACGTCGGCTAATGCCTGGGGATGCTGAGTTTCAAAACGCCACTGCTCCTGCTGATGATCGTAATGGCTAGTGATCATCTGTACCTCTAATTTGCCAGGCCCTGTGATGAGCACTTGAGAAGGATGAAATGGTTTAATCTGTACTGTTGTTATCCCATCATTTTACAAATAAGGAGACTGAGGCATAAGAGGTTCCCATGCCGAAGGCCATGCATCTAAAGAGCTGGAACCGGGATTTAAACTCAGATACCCCAGCTGCAGAGACCACCCTCCTCGGTGTTATGTTCTGCCAAAGGAGGGAAGATAACAGACCTGGGAAGATTGTATCATCCAGATGTAGGCAGAATTTTCCACCTGAGGCATTTGGCATGTTCAGGGACTAAAGGTCTTGCTGGAGCTGCCAGGAGGAGGCCCCAAGGGGGCTGACCTTGGGCCAGGAGGACCTTGCTGCTCCTCTGCATGCATGGCTGTGACTTGTCTGTAAGTCAGCTTCCTCTGGCCACAGGTGGATGTGCTGAGACTTTGAACTTTGGCACGTCCTCTGCCAACTTGCATTTCTATGTGTGTGATTGTGTGTGCATGGATGCATATGTACCTGTGTGTGTGCGTGTGTGTGTGTGTGTGTGTACTTAGGACTGGGGAATCTCTTTGTCTAAGCATGTATTAAGAACATGTGCAAAGTCCTAGGGTGGCAACTCCATCTCCCCACATATCGCAAGTTCAAGAGTGCCAAATGCAATGTCCCAACTGATGACATGGGTCCTGCAGTGCCCACACCCTGTCCCGTGTCATCGTGGAAGCTACAGTGTTTGGAGCTGGGCCTATGGTTTAAAGATTAAACCTCCAGGAGACATCAGGCAGCGTGTGGAGTCTCCTAAGAGGGAGCCCAGAGCAGCTCCACCTTCATCATTCGGGAGCTACTAATTGAGCATTTGCTCTGCACCGGACACTGCTCAGGGGAGACAGCCGTGAGCTTGTAGCAGGCGACAGGAAATGACCAGATAAATACTGAACGATGTCTAAGAAGGAAGAGAAAGTGGGGTGAAAAGAGAGACCAGGAGAGGAGGGGGACCGCCTGGCTGGGGAACGGTCTCTGAGGCATCGAGCAGAGAGCGGGGGGCACGTCTGGGGCATGTGTACTCCTGCTGGTCGAGGACGAGCAAGCCCAAAGTGTGGAGGTGAGCCAGCGAGGCCAGTGGGGCTGCAGCACAATAAATCAGCTAAGTGTGCAAGTGTTGGCAGAGGCGGATCATGGAGGGTCCTGAAACCCTGCTAAGGACCTGGGTTTTCAACATGGGAGACATTTAGTTACAGCATGGATTTTTTTTTCCCCCTGAATTCATACACTTTATTTTTTGGAGCAATTTAAGATTGGTAGAAAATCGAGGAGCTAGCACACAAGGGTTTCCACATTCTATCCAGCACACAGCTTCTGGGACTGTTCATGTCTTGCATTTGTGTCTGTTGCATTTAATACATTTATTACAATTGATGATAATACATTATTAGCAACTAAGGTCCATCGTCTATATTGGGGTTCACTCCTTACATCTGCAAGTTTTGTCAAGTCCATATTGTCATGTTTCTCCCATTATGGGAACATATGAAATAGATTCATTGCCCCACGATGTCCTGTGCTCCATCTTATTCCACCCTCCACCTCCCTTCAAACCCCAGGCAACCACTGACCTTTGAACTGTCTCTATAATTTTACTTTTCTCAGAATATCATGTAGTTAGAATCAGACACTATAGAGCCTTTCCAGATTGACTTTTTTCACATATCAATATTAATTCTTTCAGCATCCTAAGCTACTTCCACGTCTTTCCATGGCTCGGCAGCTCCTTTCTTTTCTCTGCTCAGTAATATTCCACCGTCTGGATGGACCTCAGTCTGTTAATCCATTTACCTGAACATCACAAATGAATCCATCCACTAAGAACATCTTGGTTGCTTCCAGTTTTTGATAATGATGAACGTATGGCTATAACGATTCACCTGTAGATTTTTTATGTGGACATTAGTTTTTCATTTGGGCGAGTACTTAGAAGCGCAATTGCCAAGTCGAAAGGTACGAGTACATCCAATTCTACAGGAAACTGCCAAACTCTGTCCCAGAAGAGCAATGGGATCTGATCCAAGGGTTAAAAGATGCATGTGTTTGCTGATGGAGAAAAGACCCGGGGAGGCAAGCCTGCGGGCCAGCTGACCACAGCAGAGCAGATGCAACCAGTCGGGGCAGGAGGTGGTGACAGCTGAGCGTGGAGGCGACTGGAGACTCAGAGAAATTGGTGGGGCTTGAGGACTAGCTCAGTCTAGCATGTGACCAATCTGTGAATGACTATGTTTGCAAACAGAAGGTGCATTTAAACCACCTCCACCCACCCCCCGAGACCTTCAGGATGGCTTCCAGGTCTGGGATCAGCAAAGACCCGGTTCAAACAGTAAGCAAAAGGTCCCAAAAGGCCCCATTTCCTTCCCGCAGTTCAAGGAGATGGTTTCGCACAGTATCTAAACCTAACAATTTAGCGGGATTTTCCTTTGTAGTAATTATGCAATGATCAGTGTCTCAGTCTCTCCTAGGGGGAAAACCTACTAAATATATGTTCTATCTAAAATTGTTGTTTTTATTGTTATAAACCAGGACAAGCGAGGTGCTGTTTCATATTTAGCAACATATAATTTACCTCTTGTACATCTTCCTTTAAACTTGTGGTTACCTTGTCTCAAGGTAAAGAGCAGCAAACAATGAATTATTGTCATTATCTTATAATCAAACGCAGAGCCGCCAACAATGGATGTCATTACGTCCTAATGGGGGGATAACCAGCCAATTCTACAATGGTCATTATGGCAGCAAAATTTAATAATGCTCTGACTCCGCCCGTCCCGCTTCTTATTTTCAACACCAATTACGACTGTTTTCAAGTGTTTCTTCCTACATTGTCTGAATCCCAGTTAGCAAAATGATTGTTTAGCAAATGCAATCTGGCAGCAGGAACAGAGGAATTCTGCTCTTTTAAATTGTGAGCCAGTTAAAGGAGGCAGAGCTTGTGTTCTGGGGGAATGCGCTCACCTGCAAGAGGAGGAGAGGGAGGGAGAAGAATCGGGGAGGGTTTGCAAGGTAAAATCAGAACCAAGTGACGCCCTCATAGGTAACATGAGCTCATGAGTCCTCACGTAGCCTCACGGAATAGGTATTTCTAGTTTTGATTTGCAAATGGGCAATCTGAGGCTTAGAAAGACTGAATAATTTCTGGAGGAAGCGTGACCAACAGGTGCTGGAGCTGGACCGAATTCTGAAGGTGGGGCCTCTGGGCCTGCCCTTTGTCCCTCAAGGTGGACGCTATCCCTGCAGTCTCTACCCTCCCTCCCTGTCCCTGACGGGTCAGGGCATTGATGCGGTTGTTTTATTTTTTTAATTTAATTTTATTTTTTAAGATTTTATTTATTTATTCATGTAGGATGCAGAGAGAGAGACAGACACAGGCAGAGGGAGAAGCAGGCTCCATGCAGGGAGCCCGATGTGGGACTCGATCCCGGGTCTCCAGGATCACGCCCTGGGCCGAAGGCAGACTCTCAATCGCTGAGCCACCCAGGTGCCCCATGTTTTATAGGTTTTAAATAAAGAACAAGCCCGGGTGCTGGGAACTTACTGTGTGCCGGGAGGCAGGACTCCCTGCTGCCTGCCTGTTACCTCGCTGGCTGTGTCTTGTCCACGCAGCTTTGTTAGCGTTCTGTTGCGTGCTCTTGGATCAGAGGTCAGCCGACCGCAGGGAGCCTGCTGCCAATTTTTGTAAATCAAGTTTTATAAAAAATATAGCCATGCGCCTTCATTTCACGACGCATCGGGAGAAGTGACAGACCCAGTGTGGCCCTCAGGCTTTGCCACCGGGCCCTGTGCAGAAAATGCCTGCCGACCGAAGGAGAAGCCTAGGGATCTAAGGAGAAACTCACTATACCGAGAGGAATGTTCTGGGGAGAGACGTGAGCGAGGACCGGCTCTGAGAATGGTCAGAGGGTGCACAGTGCAGCTCTGCACCCTGACACCTGTGCGATGGGGTGGAGACCCCCACCCCTCTGGGCCCTGTCTCAGCATCTGCAAGCCAGCGTGATGCCCTCCCCGCAGTGCTGTGCAATGACTACACGTATCGGTAGGTTTCAAACACTTCGGAGCATACTTGACGTAGAGCTCAAAAATCTTATATCTGTGGCTCTTGGATTTTTCTCTCCATTTTATTATTTTGGTAATAATTACATGTATGTGGTCGCCTCTCAGTCAGTCCAACCCGCTAGTACACCCCCAAACAAGAGCCAAGGGCAACAAGCCACAGACACCTCTCCTTCATTCCTTGTCCTTCTCCTTGTCTCTCTCCCCTGGGCTTTCTCTGGATGGGCTGCCAGATTTAGGAAATAAAAATACAGATGTCCAGTTAAATTTGAATTTCAAATAAACACTCAATAAATTCTTTAGGATAAGTCTGTCCCATGCCATATTGGATCTGAGCTGGACGTTTATCTGGGGGGGGGGGGGGGCTATGTCTGGTCTGCGGGGGAGGGGGAGTCCCTGGATTCCAGCTCCATGGTAGAGTCTTCTGTCCTCAGCTGGGCTCACCCCAGGGCCTGGAAGGCAGGACCCTTCTGCACCACGACCGGCTCCCACCCCGCTTAGAAAAATAGCTCTGCTTGGCCCACCCCCACTCAGGCCCATCTGCCCTCCAAAGGGGAAGGCCGGACAGCTTCCAGGGGGCCCTCCAACCCCAGCGTCGGCTACTGAGCCAAACAAGTGTATGTGTGTAAACTGCATTTCCTGGTTTGTGCAGAAATGGCACCAAAACGAGGTGACCAAAAGCCATATTGCTGTCTGCCTATCGGAGTCCTCTGGGCCACATCCAAGCACACCCTTTGTTTCTGGAGCTCCTGAGCCCTGCACCTATCATCTGTCTCTCTTCTTCCTCCCTTCCTGGAAGCTGCCACGGGGCTGGGCCTCCCACAGGGGGTGCTGCTGATGGGTGGGCGCTACTCACGTTTGTTCTGTCTATGGAAATCCGCTCTCAGGTGTCATGCATCCTCGGGCCCCTGGACTGTGCCGTCCACTGTGCCCACTGCCCTCCACGCCCTGACCTGGCCAGCCTTGTCAGCTGACCTCCCTCCTCTGAGTGAGTTGTTTCTCTGGAAGGTCCTTCCACCTTCTACAGTGGCCCCCGGAGGGGGGGGCGGCTCTTCCTGGGCCTCACTCACCTTTTCAAAGACACAAAGGGAAGGGGTGTTTGTCTTCTAAGGCCAGGAGGGTTAATACTCAAGGTGGGAATCTCAGTACGCATGGATAAAATGATCCAACTGGGAAGGAATTTGAGAATGGAGACTTTCTTGTTCACGGCTGTATCTCCAGGGCGTCCAGAATACTTCCGGGGTGCTCATAAATATTTGTGACTTGAATGAATGAATGAATGAATGAATGAAGCTTAGAGATTACTTGTTTGCTGGCTACTAAACATGTTGGAGTCACAGATCTCTGAAAATCTGATGAAAGCTGCAGACATTCTATTTAGAAAAATGTACACACAGATACTTTTGCACATAATTTGGGGGTTTCACAGCGATTTCCAAAGAGCTAGAAGGCTCATGGATTCAGATCAAGAGCTTTTTATTTTATCCAACCCTCATTCGATGTCTAGATGAAGAGACTCAGACACAGAGAGGTCAGGGAAGTGGCCCAAGGTCACACAGCTCCTGAGGGTCAGCTCTGGGACTTGGTTTCCTGCTTCCCATCTCACTTCCTGTCTGCTCCCCCCATGTGGCTCAGGTCATCCACCCACTCCTGTGCTTTCAGAATGAATAATCAGCCATTCAATTTGGCTGGGTGGTTGAGCATTTCATTCAATTTGCATTAAAAGTCCTGATTTTAATTTTTGTAATATTCCCATTAATAATGTCTGTTTAAGCCATCAGCTGGTAGCACAATGTTAAAATGTCTTTGAAACAGAAAATGAATGCAAATAATTAAAAGGAAAAAAAAATCTGGGGAAAGCTATCCATTTGTCAGGTTTGGCATAAAAAATGTCTTGGAATGCAGTGTCTTGGAATCCCAGTGTTTGGGATAATAAAATATATGAAGTTTTTTTTAAATAAATGAATTCCAATAATAATCCTGTCAGTTTATGCAAGTCCCATCATTCTTTCTGGAGGCACCGTGATAAATCTTTCATGTGTACAAAAAGCTCTGTTGAGTGTCTACCCTGGGTCAAAATCTAGTCTGAGCAGGCCCTAGGTAAACAGAGGTGACGAGAGGCCCTGATGAGAGGCCCCAGCCTCCAGGTGGCCTCCCAGGGTAGGGAGGGAGAAAAGGAAAGCATGAGGTCAAGGGACACATCAACACTGCACCAGAAGGCCCTGAAGGGGTCTGTGTGTGACGAGGGGGGGGGTGTTGGGGCAGCTCCAAGGCTCAGAGGCATCTCCCACAAGCTTGCGTCAGGGTACAGGTGGGACAGGGGCTTTTGACGTCTGAAATAGTTCCAGTGGGTGCAGTTGAGAAAAGTACATGAGTGGCTGGATGAGGTGAGGCTGGAGCGGGAGATGGCCAATTCAGAGAGGTCATGGGAGCCCACCTGGACATGTTTCTAAGGGATAATGGGATGTCATGAGCACAAAATGTGCCTTGGAGATGTCCCTGTGGAGAGGAGCTGGTTGGAGGCAGGGAGGCAGGGCTTGTGACCATCCAAGGAACAGGTGAGTGTGGGAAGTAAGAGAGAAGACCTAGTCCTTCATCGCTGGCACAGCGAGAGTCAATCCTGACAGCTCACCATGACTCAGTTTCCCCTTGGGTCACTGGATCTTCTTGGGCGAATCCATTCACTCCACACCAGGCAGGTGCTTCCCTCTCATTTTCCCAATAAAGGAAGGAAGTGGTCAGAAAGATGAGCCCCTCAGTCCAGCAGTGGACAAGCAGGTCCAACTGGAGCTGCTAAGCTTCCAGGTCCCTCTATCACCAAGCACCCATGTGGAGGAAGGAAAGCCTGAGAGATGAGAGGAGACAGCTGCCTCCTCTGAGCTGCCTTGGGGCACTCTGCAGGCTGCAGAAGGCAGGAAGGAGGAGGCAGGTATGACTAATGCATCCCCAGGGGAGTCAGGACCTGCTGGATTCCAGCCTTGGGACGGGCTGAGGGACAAGGCCACCAACATGATCTAAGGCCATTGAGCAGGAAATGTAAGTGGACAGTGATGGAAAGCCAGGGGCTCCTTTCTATGTTATTTGACAAATACTTGAGATCTATCTGAGCTAATGACTTTTTAATGATTGAAAAAATTGCACAAGAGCCCAACTGACCCATCTGTCCCCTCCATTGAGAGTCCAGAGTAGCCCTGAGGTGCCTCCAGCAGCCAGAGTGGCCACAGCACCAGCCGGGAGCAGAACCTACCTCTCTTTGGTCGCCACTGAAGGCCAGAGCTCACGTGTCCAGGAGTTGGAAGAAGAAACCAGCACAGGCTGGACACTGGCCTCAAGAGGAAGAATGGAACAAGGACAGGACCGTGTATGGGGTCACTGCCCGGTGCAGTGGCTTTGAAGACTCTGACACTTGCCAGCCATGTCACCTCTCTGTTCTTCCAAATTTTCCCCTATAAAACAAGGATAATAATAAAATTAATAACAACAATAGTAATAATACTTTACTTACTTATATGGGGTTGTGGTAAAACAAGAAAATGCATGCACCACGCCTGGTGCAGCTTCCGTGCTAAGTGAACAGGAGCCGTTTGTGTAATCATAGGTCACACGGGAGGCTGCTCTGAAGCACATCTCTTAAAACTATCATATCTTTGAGACACCTGGGTGGCTCCGTGGCTGAGCGTCTGCCTTCGGCTCAGGGCGTGATCCCGGAGTCCTGGGATCGAGTCCCGCATCAAGGTCCCCACAGGGAACCTGCCTCTCCCTCTGCCTGTGTCTCTGCTCCTCTCCCTGTGTCTCTCATGAATAAATAAATAAAATCTTAAAAAAAAAGACAGAGAAACATTTCAATTAAAAAATAAATAAATAAAAATAAGACTATTGTATCTTTTATGAATCTTCATCAGACACAAGGGAGGAGGGTCCAGGAGTGGCTCAGACACACTGCAAGCAACGGGCAGTGTGGTAGAGGAGAGAGGTGGGCATGTAGGAGGTAAGCCAAGGCAAGGTGCAAACGCGCTCTAAGAATGGGACAAAGTGCTGCAAGACCAGACTTCCAGGCAGCTGTCCCCGGCGGGGACCAATTGCCATGTCCCAGAGGCCTGGATGTGTGACTAGAGCTGGCTTGCCTGGTTGGGAATCCCTGCTGCTCCACTGAGGACCATGTTGGGGGACGCACAGAACTTCTCCATTCCTTCATCCATCCACAGCATCTGTCCCAGTAGTATGACTGCAGGGCTGAAGATAAAGCAGAAAAGTCTTCACCTGCTTCCTTCCTGGGCTCTCCATTTCTTCATCTATACCATGGCGCTATGAAAACTACAGTCCCATGAGGTGTGTTTGATTTCATGAGGATCAAACAATGAGGTCCCACGGACATGGGACATGGGTATTAGCCAAGGGCAGCCTGACACAAGCTCGATGATTTCATAACGGCCTCTTTTAAGAGTGTTGCCCCGATGATGCCTCGGTGCACCTGTGCCAATAAAGTGAGGCTAGACCTATAGAGTATGCCCCTTGCATGCACAGATGCCAAAAGACTTAGCTTTGGGTTAAAAATCCCAGCCATATATATTTTTTTAAATCTACACTTAGGCTAAGTGTGTTTGAAAAATTAACAAGAACGATATAATAGCCGTGATGGTAATAAAAATCATATAGTTACTCTTCTGAGTTCTTACTCTTTGCTTCACACTGTGCTCAGCATTTTGCGCTCCCCTTTGTCTGTAATTGTCAAAATCCCATGCGGTGCATTCTGCGCTTGAATTTTACAGACAGAGAAACGGAATTTCAGAGAAACTCCGTAACGTACTGAAACTGAAACAGTCAGTCAGCAAGCACCGAGATTTAAGATATGTATTCCATGATATCTGGTTTTATTTCATTGTCTCTTTCTGCAGAATTATAATTACTAGCATAATAGTCTTTTATATTGATACAGCACCCGTTTTCCGTTTTCAAGATTTTCCAGGAGCCCTCATTCCACCTGGATTCTCCAACAGTCCAAGAGAGCAGATAAAATCCCATTATACAGAAGAGGCAATCAAAGAGCACAGACCAGCCCCGAGGTCTCGCGGCTCAAGCTTCGAAGATCCGAATTCAGGCTTATGGCCATTCAGCCCCCTCTTTCCCCTCACTGCCAGAAACTGATAAACCATGAAAGAAACCGATAGGGTTTTTTTTTTCTAATTAAAATATTAGTGTTTATCTTATCAGTTTATTTTAAAATTAGTTCAAAGAAATTAAAAATTTTAAACAAGCTCACCTCAACTGGGAAAACAATGGAAGAAGATAGATGGTCCCATTTTAATGAAAACCTCGCACACGCTTGTGTTATCGGCAGGTGCTGATGAGATGGTTACAAGTATATTTCAAAAAAGACCGCAACGTATTTTCATATTCTCTTCCAGGTTTGCAGATAAAAACATATGCAAATCCAAAATTTAAGCCAAAGGGTAAAACTATGAAAGGCCCTAGTTGGAGAGGAAATCCTGCTGAAGTCGGAGCACTTAGGAGATAAAGGTTGGCACCCGGTCAACAGGTGCGGCCCATCTGACATGGTGACATGATCCACCTAGCTTCCTCATCTCTCTGGAGGCCCTCACCCTCCTTTCAGGGGACATGTGACGATGTCTGAACATTTGACCATTAGATTGGCATCTAGTGGGTCAGGCCAGGGTCGCTGCTAAGCCACCAACAAATCACAGAACAGCCTTCCAAACTGTCGCAACCTCAGGAAAAAGGAACATTTGAGTACATACTCTCCAGAAACAGGATTTGAGCAAGTAGGGCAGCTTTCTCCTCCTCCCAGGTGCAGGTTTTCCCTCTTGGTTTCGTGGATGACTGTCTGTGATCTTGTGAGCAGTACGAGGTATCCTAAATTGGATTGACACGTTTCCACTGCGGTTGACTGCCTGGCCTCGTCTAACATGGCATTTGGCCTCCTTCAGTGTCCTCTGACCAGTGCTGCTCACTCACCGGAAACCACTTCTCCATGCCTGCCTCTGTCCCCCTGCACCCATGGCTGCCTCAGTTCTCCCTGCATCATACATACACTGCAAAACCAGAGGGAGACTCTGCTTCCTCCCTGGCCACTCAGCCAATCCCTCCTCCACCAGGACTCTCAGATGGGTCCTTTGCCCCTCCCGCACCAGCTGACTTAGGGTCTCCCCTCGGTGGGACAAATCTCCAGGACATTTACACACTGTCTTTCCCCATCTATGGGTCTGTCTCCCACACCAAACTCTGAGCTCTGTGGGAGCAGCTCTACTCAGCTGCTAGTTAGCAGGAAGCAGGCAATTCGTTATTGGGTAAATCACATACTGAATGACAAGACCATAATAAGGAGCACCAGGATTTTTCCTCCCAGAACTGGAGCACCCCAAACCCCAACCTGTGACATGGAGCCTGCAGATAGGGCGATCGGAGTCAGAGGTCCATGATGTAGCAGATGCTTGGTCCCCGAGAGGCGTGGTGCCTCAAAGCCCTTCTGTTTGAAAGCCGATGACCCAGATCACTTTGTCAAGCAGAGGGACTTTTCATACTATCTGGAACCCTCTTTCCTTCCCTCGTACCCTCACTGCAGGATGGCACCCTGGAGACCCTCAGCCCTGCCTTCAATTCATGGTCCTTTCCCCCACCTGGTCTACCTCTCTGCAGTCCTCATGCAACATGCACAGAAGGTGCCCCCAGGCCCAGGCCACCCTCCATCTCTGGGCTCACAGAGCCATCTCACCAGGCCCTCCAAGTAGGCTCGAGTTATCTGGAAAGTCAACATTAGCAAGCTTGAAATAGCCTGAATATGCTCTCTTGCTTTCTTGCTTTTTTTTTTTTTTTTTTTTTTTCATTCCACGCCTTCACATTTGCATGGAACAAGCGAAGCTTTTAGTCTCGGTGGTTCGGGCAAATGCATTAAAAAGATGAACATTTTAGTTAATGTTCTAAGAAGATTTCCAAAAGCAGTTTTGATTGTGTACTATTAGCATTAATTAATTTCCAGACTGGGACCAGCCGCTCTATTAGGGGAATGCATATTTTAATCAATTTCTCCGCGCTGCTCTGTGCTGGTTAAAGGTAGTTTGGTGGGCTTTGTCTGCTCCATCCCTTTCATTTAACTCAATACACCATAGTAAACCTCATGACTTGTGAATGCAAAGTGCAGAGGCAAAGCTGATCACCAGCCAAGGAATCACACAGGAAAGCTACTCAGAGCTAAATGACTTTCTTCTGAGATCTAATCACCAGCTTGTACACAGGAGCCTGGATAGAGCATCATAGACATGGCCAGGGACTACATTTCCCCAGCCCCATGGCAAGTAAATGGCTTAAAGAACAGAGAATAGGCTTGATCCAGGGCGCTTGCACAGTACACATCCTGTACAGCTGCATGTGGTGGCCTTGGTCAGTTAACATGATTTTCATCCCTGACCTCTGATAAGATACTCACCAGGAAACCTCAATCTACTTATGCCCATGGTGGATGTTTATCTATGGCGTTGTGACACTGTTTGCATTGGTTTTAGTGTTTTCCAGGTGACATGTGGATATCTCTTTCCTCTCTCCCCTTGAAAATTGTAAATTCCTTGATATCCAAACCCTGCATCAAATGCCACTCAGTACCCAGTACAGTTACGCAGGCAAATGACAATTCCCCCAAGGACAAAGCCCAAATCGTTCTTCAGATGTGACATTATGTGACCTGTAGGCACCATCCACTTTTCTCTTCATTCCGTCCACGTGTGTACGAGGAGGGTATAAACGTGTGTGAGGCTCTATGTATATGGGTGAACACATAATGGATATGCATTTGAGTAAGGCAGATAAGGAGGGATGTCGGAATATATATATGTGCATGTAGGCAGGCCGTGTGTTTAATATACAGGCGTTGCAGGTGCTGGTAAGTGTGCAACATCTGTGTGCACACATATGTACGTGTGTGTAGGTTTACATGTGCATGTGCGTATAGGTGAGTGAGGACATGTTTGTGGGCTGCATGTAAGTGTGCTTACACAGATAAATGCACACGTATTGTGAATGCGTGTATGCATACATTCAAGAGGCAGTTCACTGTTTCAGGCAACTCATCACTTTCCCAGGGGAAAGGAGGAAGTACAAGGGCAGGAGAGGCACATGCTAGTTGAGTCAACTCACATTAAGAAATAGTCAAAAAAGCCCCACGCAGTAGCATCTGCTCCATCCCCTTGGTCAGAGCCGTAGCACATGACTTGTCGCAGCCAGAAGTGAAACCAGGAAAGACAAAGCAAATTACTGTTCATCTGTTAGGGTGTGAAGCTGGACCCCGTTGCTACCCCCAGATGAAATCAGGCTTCATCACAAAGGAAAAAGAGGAGAAGGGTTTTGAGTAGGCAGTGGGCGGCCCTGTCACACCAACCCTGTGTCCCATCTGATTGGACAAAATCACATGCTATGAAGAAATACACGTACCCAAGGTGCTTCCGGGGGCTCCACATTATCATTTCTCACACTGAGATTTTGATAAAGATTGGCAAGGCAAGAGTGTGAGTTTACATGCTCTGACATGGACTTGGAACACTCTGCAGTAATTTGTTTAGAAAGTGTTGCATTGGTGTCTTTTTGTGGGTGGTGTTTAATCAGTTTGCATAAATGTATTTTCTCCCTCGTACTTCTCAAGAAAAGGCATCGGCGTCCCAAGCTCATCTGCATCACTTGCTCCTTTGCGTCGGGGCCCGGAGCACTAGGAAGGGCAAACCACTCGATGGGTTCTCTGGTGGATTCTGTCCAAACCCCACAAGGCCCAAGGTCAGAGGATGAAGCGGAAAGAGAAAAATGAGTGGGAGAAGGAGGAGAAATACCCAAAGACACCAAAATCAGGGGGAGATCTCCCTAGTGAATTGTCTCACCATTCCAGCTGCCCACACCCATGTGCTCAGCCTCCACCATCGGAGCCTATCATTCGCTTCACGAGTCCATTAGTGTTCTTAGGAGAGAGGGGGAGACAGAGAAAGTGAAGCACAACATCTCACAGGCTTTATCTGAAATTATAAGCAAACTTAGTGCTTGGAAAGGTTACCAGATGGGTACCAAGAGACTAAACCCTCTGGCTTATTGGCAAAAAACGAAACAGCGGCAAAGCTATTTACAAAGGCACCTCCCAAAAAACAAAAAACAAAAACCAAAAAAACAAAAAACAAAGGCACCTCCCACAACCACCAATGGGGATGGGTAAAACCCCTTGTGTTTTGGGTAAAACCTTCGTTGAATCATGAGGACCTTAGTTCATACCAGTACTGAGGTTGGTCACATGAGCTGGTCACTTACAAAGATACGATAAAGACGTCTTCCCTAGTGTAATGGTTAATGATATTTGTCAACTTGGTCTGCAGCATCCCAGACACTTGGTCAAATGTTATTTTGGATGTTTTTGTGAGGGTGTTTTGATGAGATTAATATTGAAATTGGTGGACTTTGAGTAAGGCATATTGCTTTTCCTAACATGGGTGGGCCTCATCCAATTAGTTGAAGGCCTGAATAGAACAAGGATTGACCTCCTTAGAGAAAGAAAGAATTCGACCCCCAAATAGCCCTCAGGCTAGAAATAAAACTCTTTCCTGGGTCTCCAGTCTGCCCAACTACTCTGTAGATATTAGATTTATTAAGTCTCCACAGTAAATAATAATAATAAGTCTCCACAGTCACATGAACCAATTTCTTGAGATCTCTCTTTCTCCTTCTCTCTCTCTCTCTCTCTCTCTCTATATATATATATATATATATATATATGTCCTATTGGTATTGTCTTTCTGGAGAACTCCTCTGAATTTTTAATATACCAAAGACCAAAGATAGATTGGAAGCCAACTTTAATTGCCCATGGAGCAGACCATTATTGAATGCCTACCAGATACCTCAGGAAAATACAGATATAAAAGATGCAGATAATGATCTTAAAGAGTCCTCAGTCTATAGGGAAATTAGGGGGAAAAAAACCCTCAAATCTCATTACATGTGATAATGTGATATGATGGAGGACAACAATACAAATCTACAAAAGCTTAGGAGCAGGGCGCCTGGGTGGCGCAGTCAGTCAAAGGGCCCAGCTCTTGGTTTCAGCTCAGGTCATGATCTCAGGGTCGTGAGACTGAGCCCTGAATTAGGTTCTGTTCTCAGCACAGAGTCTGCTTTAGATTCCCTCTCCTTTGTTTCTCCTCGATTTTTACCAAAACTCATTTTACAAATGAGAAAATCAAAGTTCTAGAAGCTAAAGGAAAGTGTTGGAGATCAGGTTTTAAATGCAACAGTGCCTTAACTGAATGCTTCTTTTCTTCTTCCCATGTCTGTCTCAGCTAAGACCCCACAACGCATAGCTTAAGAGCACCCCAGAAAAGCTGCAATGGAAAGAGTCCTTGCCACAGTCCAGAGAACTGATGACAAAACTATGATATACTGAGCACTTTCTATGGCCATATTGTCTTCTCATTATCCTACACACCTTATATCATCCCCCAATTACTCCCTATGACAGCCACCAATCCTACCCTCATCTTACAGATGAGAGAACTGGGATGCATTGGGATTTGGTTCTCATTGGCTCATAAAAGCAAGATGTGAAATCCTCAGAGACTTCATGATTTATTTGTTAAAAGCAACTAAAAATTAAAAATTAAATTATACAGGGGTGCCTGGGTGGCTCATTTCATTAAGCATCTGACTTGATTTCAGCTAGGGTCACGAGATCGAGCCCTGCAAAAGGCTTGACACTCAGCTCTGAGTCTGCTTGAGATTCTCTCCATCTTCCTTTCCCTCTGCTGCTCTCCTTGCTCGTTGTCTCTCCCTCTGTCTCTCTGTAAAATAAATAAGTAAATAAAATATTTTAAAACAAATTAAATTATACAAAGAATAAAATAAATTATATTAAAGACAAAGGCCACAAATACTCTGAACTTGATACTTAACTATTCTATATTTTACTCTTATCTATCCACTCGAGGTTATTTATACCCATCATGTCTAATGGACTGACACCACCCCTCTCCTCCCAACTGCCTCTTCAGTGACATCACATTGGGAACTTGAAACCGGCCCTATTGGGAGTATTTACACCAGAGAAATCCCCAAACATTACAAATCAGAGGATTTTTTTTTGAAAGTCAATCATGAAACAATTAGCATACCATCAAGAGAGTGACCATTCAAAGTAGGGTTCCTGGAAGAAGCGTAATAGTGTCAGTAATTCAAGGAATAAAGATACCCGCAGGTCACCTTAGTAGAGAGGGATTTGGGGATCCCTGGGTGGTGCAGCGGTTTAACGCCTGCCTTTGGCCCAGAGCGCGATCCTGGAGACCCAGGATCGAATCCCACTTCGGGCTCCTGGTGCATGGAGCCTGCTTCTCCATCTGCCTATGTCTCTGCCTCTCTCTCTCTCTCTCTCTCTCTCTCTCTCTCTATGACTATCATAAATAAATAAAAATTCAAAAAAACATTAAAAAAAGGAGAGAGGGATTTTTTATGAAGACACACAGCAAAGCACTAATAAAATAAATATTACAGATTAAATAAAATAATAGTCATTATTCTCAATAAAGGAAAAGCATTATTTACGTATTTCAGATTTAGTGTGAACATAACCAAGATGCATTGTTGGAACTTTTTGTTATGTTCAAACCAATTATATTTCTCATTGTAGGCATTTAAAATTTATTGTTCACATCAAAGGGACAGCAATGTCTTCTCTTTTCCTGCAGGCCTTTGACACTGCAGGCCTTTGTCACCAATGAGTCCAGAGGACATAAAGCCATTGACCATACTTCCAAGTCCTTTGAGTGTTCACTGAGCAAGAGAGACACCACTTGAAATGGCGAGACCCCAGTCCTGCACACACTCAGGGCGAGTCAGGGCGAGTCAGATGGATACCAATCTTTCTACATAACCATCGCCCCTCGCTTTTTGTGGCTGCAGTTGGAATGAGTGTAGTGAGTGCTGTTGCAGTTGTTGTTGGGGTGGTGGTGGTGGTGGTGGTGGTGGTGGTGATGGTGACGGTGTGTGAAGGACAGGCTGCACAGGGCAAGGCAGAGTAGACTGGCTCTCCCATTTGCAGGTTTTCATGTGAGGTTCCCACTTGTGGTCAAACCTATATGCTAGGCATGTTAACCTTCAGGAATTCATTTCCTACACCACTTTCCTTAGGAAAGGTTTCTTTTAATGGTTTCATAAAAGCATTTTGGCATGCACACAAGGAATGGCATGGCGCCAGTGTGTCATAGTGGGCAGAGTCTGTAATGAAAATGTCTGAGAACAAGGCTCTGGATGATGGAGCACCAGCCAATCAGCCAAGGCCAGGTCCAAGAAGAGCACATTATCATTCAACTGGATCTAGTGGAGCTACCTCCCTCGGTAATGGATTTAAAGGCAGAGGAATTCTCCTGTGTTTCAAGTTCATGCTCCCTCATCTGCCTCCCTTTCAGGAAACCACAAAAGCAAGGCAGAGGGAGGAAGCATGGAGTAATGGACAGAGCACTAGGCTGGAGTCAGGAGACCTGGCTCCCAGGACTACATTGCAGCTACTTCACTGGCAGGCACTGCCAGTTATTTATACCCATCATGTCTAATGGGGTGTCACAACCCCTTTCCTCCCAACTGCCTCTTCAGTGACATCACATTGGTAACTTGAAACCAGCCCTATTGGGAGTATTTGTACCAGCGATTATATTGACAAACTGATTACCAGGCAGTATTATACTGCTTTCTTCTGGGCCTCAGTTTCTTCATTTGCTAAACGAGGTGATTGGACTGGAAATTTCTGAGGACATTTTCAACTCTGAAAAACATGCATAAAGGCTCATAAGTGTGCAAAGACTCTTCCTTTCCAAAGTTAAAATGTTGAGCCAAGTTCATAAATGCAAATTTTAGGAAAAGTGAGCCCAGCTCAGAACAAACCCCCTTTTACGGAGAGCGTCCCCATTTCTAATATCCACAAGGAAGAGCCTTCCAGCATTTTTGTTTTTACCAAGTGACCAGAACCTCCTGACCACCATTCATTGGCCCAGCCATGAACCCCTGATTTTTTTAAGTATACCGATCAGATTATCACTTCTTAGAACAGGAGTTGGATCATGTGCCCATCTCTACAGCAATCAGATTAATGGAGGTTAAAGAAACACTCTGATTGGCTCTCACCAGGTCTTCAGGCCATCCTTGGAGTCATGGTGATGGAAAATCCAAAGTCAACATCCCCAAACCACCTGGTCTAAGCAAGAGTCTTATAAAGTTGGTAAGGAGAGTTATTTATAAGGAAAAACCTGAAATAGGGAGGTGAGCAACAAAACAGGAATTGATGACTTTTCTACATATTTTTATTACAAACTCAGAGCCAGAGAAGAAAGGAGTGCTGGACATTTAAGACATGTATGCAAGGGAGAACATGTAGAGACACAGGCATGAGTCTGCGAGGGAGGAAGGAACATTCATGACAGACACATCTTTGTTACCAAAACAAATGACTTAGAGAAAAGTCACATCAAGAAGGACAAACATTGAATCTCTGTTTGTCAAAGTATATACCACTAATTCACCAAATTGACTTTGTTCCTGAGAGCGGAACTACCATAGACCAACTCTTATGACTTCCACTGCCATCTTAGACATGAACTTTTCGTTGTAAATTTGACAAGACTTCTTTTGTCTCTATTTCTGAAGCATAATAATGTTCATCTTCACACCAGTGTGAATGACAGATGAGATTAAGGCAGAAGATGGAAGACAGCAATTGGCCCGTGAAACTGGAAAGCCAAGCATTGGGGTTGCAGATGGACACGGAAGTTTCCTGAGATATAAGGAATATTGTAAACAAAAGCAAGAGGTTGTAACACTCTGCATAGTCTCAAGGTAAGGGTGAGAAAATGTGGTAAGAAATGAATCCACGGAGATAATGGGTGATCCAAGTTAAGGAGTTAGACCTTATACAGCATGAAGTGACTTTTGGAATTACAAGTTGTTAGAATTGCTCCTTCACAGGATTGGAAACAAACCAAAATCCATCAAAAGGATATTGATTAAATATGTTTTTTTGATACACATACAGTGAAATACACTGCAGCCCTTAAAAATGGGGCAAATTTTATATACCAATGAAAATAGTCTCAAAGGCAGATGACTAGGTAACCAACACAAGAGGAGGAACAGTGAAACCTATGTTGTTGTTGTATTAAAAACCGTCATAACTGTATGATTGTATGTACAATAAACATGATGATTCTTGGAGTCAATATAATGAATGACTGGGAGACAGGGATAAGAGAGAATTACTTTTTGCTGTCCATACCATTTTTTTGTGCTTTTAAAATTTTTGTACCTTATATGCATATAACCATGTCAGCTAATCGCTGTGCTCAATCAATACACTGTGTGTGACTTTGTGTGTGTACGTGCGCATGTGCAAGTGTGTTTAATGCAGGTGCTAAGCCCCATCTCTAAATTCTGCTCTTGTAGGTCTGGAGTAGAGATAAGGAAACTACATTATATGGCACTCTCCCCTATGCCAGGTGATGCTGATACAAAACCACATTTTGGGATCTGCTGCTAACACTTAGGGTCCACTGAGTGTCCTGCTCTAGAGAAATTATTTCAATGGAGTGGAGAAGATAGATTGAGGAAACAAAGGAAGCTAAAGGCAGAGGAGGTAAAGAGGAGGCTGCTTATTTCCTAGCACAGGAATTGAGGGGCAAGACAAGGCCAAGCCAACAAGGTCCAAGTAAGAAGACATTATCAACAACGTTGAGAGTCCATGCAGATGTGAGAAGCCAATGGTGCTTCTGGTCAGGCCCCGTGGGTGTGATGCTCTCTTGTCCAGAAGGAACCAGCTGATGAAGGAGATAGGCTACCATCCCCACCTCACCTCCCTGCCTCCCCTACTCTTGAGCATTCTACGTTGCAGCTGTACTGAATTTAGTGCCCCTGATCCCACTGTTGCATCTCATGCCTCCACACCCTAAGAATGCTCCATGCCTTCTACCTTCCCCTCTTTCCTGCCTGGGGAACACCTACTTATCCGTCATACCTCAGTTTGGGCACCAGACTTCCAGGAAGCTTTCCCACATCCTCCTGACATTTGGACCCTCCCCACAAGGTAGCCCATTATTACCTGGGTCTGTGTACCTGTCCATCTCTGCCACATGCTTGTAAGTTCCTGAGTGGGAACTGGGTCCTACTCATCTTACTGTCCCTATCGCCCAGCACTAGAACCCTTGTGCAGAACAACCACTGGTTAGTAACTGCCTACCTGACTGAGTGCCTCCCTTCCCCCACCAAACACACACACACACACACACACACACACACACACACACACACAAACCCTGCTGTGTGGGAGAGTGGCAGTTGGGGACATAGAAAGAGACATGTCCTCTCTTCCCTGTGAGCTGATTTTCAATCTAGGTCTCTCCAGAAGGCAGAGAGTCTCAGAGCAGTAAGCCCCCTCCCCAGAACTGGGGGTTGGGGATAGGTCAGATAAATGAAGTTCTATGGGAATCATGCTTATCTGATTGAAGCAAAGCAAAGTTTGCCACGGGATTTGGTTCTGTGTTGTGAGATAGCAGCCTTTGATGGCAAATAAAAGCAACATCAAAATGGGTATTTTATAACATCTGGATACCTGGGATTAGTGTTTATATTGTAGTTTGTAGACTGGCCAAAGCGTCACCATGTGTTTTAGAAGAGTCTATTTCCTTAATATAAAATGTGTAATATCTGATTCCCTAAAGAAAATGCATATATCCAATGCACACGTTGGTAAGAAAGAGCGATAGAGAACACACACCTACAGAGTTCAATGAATCGTCATGTAGCTTCTGTCCTCATTTGTAAAGAAGAGAGTTGGGGCAGAGGTTGCATCCGGAAGTAAGGAAAGGCCTAATGAAATTCTGAGCTGCTTTAGAATCAGAGGTAAGTGTGGCTGTATCATGGCCAAAATGATATAAAACATTTAATATCATCTCTGAGCACATCGCAAGAGCTCTGAATAGGATCCCAGAATTTCACAGCTCGCTCTCCGGAAACTTGGGAGTCTGCAGACTTGGCATCCCTGAGATTCCTCCCCTTTGGGAAGAAGGAAGCTGTGGCTTCTGTCATCTGGGCTAGGAAGGAGGAAACTGCCATAGCAGTTTTTCTTCCTGAATTCCACCCCACCTGAATCTTGGAGGAATCATTTCAATGGTTGTGTCAATACAGAAACTCCGCTTCCAAGTCCTGAGGTCCCTGCCCATAAGTGGCTTTCATATCAAAAAGTAAGAGACATCAATTTACCCACTGCCTCCCCTGTTCATGGAGGTCAACTGATGATTTTCCAAGAGACTCATAAAAATCTCAGTCCCTCTGAGGAGTGGGGAGTAACAGTGTCCAGATCTTCAGAATCCTAGACATGGAGCATTTCTTGGTAATAAGATTAGCAATGGGGGAATGGCTAGCATTTGCCCAGTTCTTACTATGGGAGTGCCCTGTTCTGGGATTCCTGCTGACATTAACACATCCAGTCTTCCCACTGACCAGTCGCAGTAGATACTCCATCATCCCTACTCTAATGACGATGAGGCTCAATGACTCGTTGAGCCATTGGGAGTGGAATCATGGAGGTGAAGGGATTATAGAAAACTCAGAAAGGCCAATGAAGATGTTGTCATTACATGATATGCAAGAGATTCTCAGATTTTAGTGGACAACAAGAATTACCTAAAGAGTTTATTACAATCATCATCTCCCCGAGACTGGAAGTAAACTAATATCCAGCAAGAGGATTCTGGCTAAATAAACTTTGGCATAGCCATCCAATGGAACATTCTGTAGCTGTGAAAATGGGGATGCTCTGTTCTAATTGGTGGGGATACTTTCAAGAATGGATGGCTCATTCCTTCCAAGGGAGGAAGAAAGGAAGAAAGGAGGGTGGGAGGGATAGAGAAACAGAGGGAGGGAAAGAAGAGCGACTTAAACTCAGCTATTGGCACCCTAAAATGGACTCAGAAAGCTTTAGAGATTTTTTAAAAACTAAAATTAAGATGTCTCCAAGTTCTGAAGTCACAATATTAAATTACAAGGCAAAGACATTCACACATCCTCATGTCCATGTGTGTTTCATGGTACAAAGCACTGAAAGGGTTTCTTTTAAAAAAAAATCATCACTGGAATTTAAAATGTCAAATAGAGGGGTGCCTGGCTGGCTCAGTCAGTAGAGCCTGACTCGAGCTCACAGTTGTGAGTTCAAGCTCCATTCTGGGTGTGGGGATTACTTAAAAATAAAATATTTAAAAAATAAAATGTCAAACAGAAAGGTGAGCTGGTTAGAAGTGACTTAAGAAAGGGGCAGGAAGTGGAGACATGGTTTCTGTGTGACTGGGTGACCTTGAACCACTTGGCCTTTCAGAGTTGGGTTTCCCATCTGCAGAATGGGAAAAATAGTTCTTTTCATCCTCACAGGATTTTGTTGATATGAGAGCATCTCCTAAATGCCAATGGGCTCTCTAAATGCAATAGTAAGTATGTTTTACTCTCCGACTTAGCATTAAAGAGATTGCAAGCACATGGTGGAAAGAACCAGGACATCGTTCTTACCAAAGAACCAGAGCCTAGCCCAAAGTTCTGCACAGAGTGGGGCGTCAGCAAGTGCTTTTTAAAACCAGGTCCGGGGCTCTGTGTATCTCTGCGTGTGTAGACCTCACCAGATGATACAGACATGGGTAGAGATAAAGACAGATACAGACACAGAATTCAGACACAGGATGCTTACTGCCTCTTCATATTCACAGGGGCACAGCCCACTTCCCTGGCAAAGTAAGCAGCCTTAGCAGATTCCAAGCCCCATGACACTGTGATATGGGCCAGGAAATAATTTGGTCTACACACTGCCTCAAGCGATGTTTCATAGACCTAAATATGTCCAGAATTGTCCCTACTGGTCACTGCCATTGTCTGAACTCACACATCCTTGTGTAATGAATATACACAGGGATTCAGTCAAGCTCGTCTCTAAATTCTAACTTGTGGGAAGGAAGAGTTGTCAGAAAATCCAGGGTCTTTCAAAGCCCCATGTAGACCTTGTACTTGACTCCCTTCCCAAACTGGAGCATGCATATGAACAAAATTGAATTCTGCCCATTAATTTGAAGTCATTCTGTACTGATATAACATTTCGACTCTGCCAAAACGATTTCTATTTCTGAGTAATTCTTTATTCCAAATTCTTGAAATTGGCATTCTCTCATGATACTGGGCTCCAGCCTCTGTAGAGTACTGTAGGATGCATATGTTCCTGAAACATCTTTGCTTTCTTCAGAACTTTGCAAAGAACTCCTCAGGCGCCATTCACGTCCCATTATGCTTAGGAGGTAACATCTTCTGGATCTCTTTACTTCCAATCTGATTCTGGTATTTATCATTCTTGTTTGAAGTTATTTTCATTGCCGAGGGGAAGAGAAATGTCACCTTGACCCATGCCAAGAGAAAAGTCAGAAGAATTGGAAGGCACAGAGCAAAACTCACAATGGAAATAGTGTTCTTGCAAATGTTCCACCCATGCCTTGCCCTGTAAAATAGGTAATGAATAGAGAATGTCTCAACAAAGGGGGATTCTCACTGATGCCCCTTTGCTGCGTTTCTTTAGAAACTCAGAGAGCGTGGGCCATCTCTGACTATAAGGTAAGGACTGGGTGTGATGAGCCCTCTAGTTATTCCTAAGGGGTAGCATCTCTGGGGCTCTCCAGGACCTGGAATCCCCAGGAAGGAATTGGACAGAGACTTGACATCATGGAGATAGCAGAGCAGGGAAGAACAGAGCTTCCCTTTGGGGAAATCTTCTAAAAGCAGGGAGCCAAGAGGAGTGTTTTGGATCAACTACCTTCAGAATCATTCCTCTGTCATATTTTCCTGGCATCCCGCTCTCCCTCCATCGGGTCATCCCATTCTTTGCTATCTCCTGAGAGCCAGGAGAACAGAAGCTCACCTCTCTGCAATAAGTCCTTTGGTTCCTCTGGTTTTCTTTTCCCTTCACTTTTCTCAGAATATATGGTTCTCTTACCCCTTCTAAATTCTTCTACTGATACATGTGCACCAGGCTGAGTAACATGGGACTTTTCATCCAACCAGGATACTTCTGAGAATTAAGTTAGAGGATATTAATGACCATATCATGATAATAGGCATGAAAACAAGACTCTCCCAGACAAATCAGAACATCTGGTTGCCTAATGCTAGAACTTTCTTAGGTACTAGTAGCAAAAACCCAATATAAAGCATATATATATATGTATATATGTATATATACATATATATATGTATATATGTATATATACATATATATATATATATTAGTGATGGATAGATGGATCCAGAATGAGGCTGGATTCAGTCATATCCATATTCCATGCTATCACACCCTTTCTCTATTGTGGTTCTTCTCTCTTCTGCACTGTTGTTCAGGATCCCTCTCTCCTATTAAATGAAAATTTTCTCCATGTGTCGAAGATAGCTGCTCCACGACCCAAAAGACAAGACCTCTTCTCCTCTAGGATGCAAAAGCCTTGGAAGAATACTGATTTACCCATCTTGCATCACATGCTCACCCCTGTGACACATGCTTTAGTCAAAGGAAGGAGGCACCCTAACAGGATATCTGTGATATATTACATGCAATGAAGAATTTCAAAAATTGTACAAAAATAAATATGTGATATGGGCTTAACAAATCAGGTTTAAGGCAAAGTTCCTGAATAATGACTAAGAGAGGTAGATAAGAACTGCCAATCTGCATCCTTCAGATTCAGAAGGAGTTTTATTATCCCAATTTCCTTATTCTGGAAATGAGGACACTAAGGCCAGGAGAAGCTGATGACCTTGTGTGCAATCCCAGATGATAAATGAAGCTTCGAGGCATCAGGTGTGAACCCAAGTCTGTCTTGAAGTGAGGCTCTTACATCCTTCTCTTCCCCTGCCATACACTGCCTTGATGCTGAGACCTCACTCTTCCACACTCAAAGCTGACTTTGTTTACAAACAACAGCAACCACCAAGACCAGCTGGGCAAAATAGGGGATCTATGGCTCACATACCCCACGTGTGGGCTGCTCAGAGGTACATGCAGAGTGGAAAAGGAGGATGCCATCAGAATCCTCTCTCTCTCCCTCTCTCAGTAAGTTGGCTTCACGCTGCTAAGCTCTCTGTTTCCTTGGCTACCAACAACTCCTGGGCTCCAGTGCTCCCAGTTCATAGACCAGAGATCCTTCCTCCTCCTCCAACTTCCCACTTCCCAGCACTGCACCCATCCACACAGAGCTCCATCCTAAGAAATCTGTTAGCGACCATCACATTAGCCCAGCCCCCGACACATGTCCACAGACACCCAACCTGATGGCCAAGCATGTGAAGATCTACGATTGACCCAACGTAAGTCATGTGCCCACCAGTTAGCCAATTGCTGTGGCTCAAGTTAGAGTGACCCTGAAGAAGGTGGAAGCTCTAGGAGACCAACAGGGGAAAACAGAAGGAACTTACAGAGTCCGGTGACTAGTTCCCGAGGTGTTATTCAAGGTGGCTCCCAAATTGGAATGTAAATGTTTTAAATCCATTTTGTGTATGGTCTCAGCATGTGTTTTCTCTAGATGTGTTTTTTGTCCTAATTCTGAATCAATACATATTGTATTAGCTTAAACACAATGACTTCTCTTCAAGCATTCCAAAGCAGGTGGCCTGGGAGGCTGGTGTCCCATGAAGGCAGTAGCTCTAGCCTTGGGTTTTTCCAGGAGTCTTAAATTTTGCAAGAATGACACCTGGGTGGCTCAGTGGTTGAGCATCTGCCTTCTACTCAGGGTGTGATCCCAGAGTCCTGGAATCAAGGCCCACATCGGGCTCTCCACAGGGAGAGCCTGCTTCTCCCTTTGCCTCTCTCTGTGTGTCTCTCATGAATAAATAAATAATATATATATATTTTTAATTTTTGTAAGAATGCAAGGCCTTTGAACTTTGTCACCCCATCTGAACTTTGAATATGGTGTGTAGTAATCGAAGGAGTCTCTTGGAAACACTGGGATAGGTATTTGGAATAACAGCTCTGGTGGAAGCCTGTGCTGAGCTTTAAGCAATTCATGACAGGATAATATTTCTGAAATGCGGACAACTGTTTCCCTCCCACCTGGAGACTCTCCCTCTCCCCACCCCCGCCCCCTTGGAAAAGCCACACCTTTCTTATATTCATTGCTTTGGAGGTAGAGAACATCAAAGTAGAAATAAAATGCACTGCTGTGTTCCCCCGGCTTTTGTTCATCAGCAACAACAGCCAAGATCCTCAGGGATACAAGAAGATACATAGACAAAGGTGAGTGGAGAAGTTCCAGTTTTACCCTTCTTGGTCTTCTGACCCCGGCCTCAGAGAAAAGAGAGATGTAAGGAAGAGATGAAGGTGTGGACACAGTCATCCAAAGAGCAATGGGGACCATGCCACTCACCTGCACATAGAATGGAGGCTTAGAATAGAGACAGAGGTTAGGACTGCAGACAGTAAAGGGCCTCATGGAATAACTAGGCCTTCACTGGGGGGCCTGGTCAGCCTCACAAATCCCAGCACCCAGCCAGACCACAGAAGGGTCCCCGTGAAGCTGAGCGGAGCAGAAAAGGAACCCATGGAACCAAGGAAAACCCAAGGAGCTTATCCAAGACCTGAGACAGAGAAAACGCTGACAAAGGAGGAACTCTGTGCATCATCTGAGATTAACTGTGTTGCCCCAACAAATAGAAATTAACTCAAGCCTTAGGAGGCATTATGGACCGTGTCTCCACAGATCCCATGTGTGGAAATCCTAGCACCCAGCACTTCAGAATGTGACTGTATTTGGAGATGGAGTCTTTGAAGACGTAATTAAGTTTCAATGAGGTCATATGAGTGGGCCTTAATTCAATATGAATGATGTCTTTCTAAGAAGAGGAAATTTGGATGCACCCAGGCACAGAGAGAAAATGTGAGGGTGCAGAGAGAAGAAAGCCATCTTCAAAAGCAAGGAGAGAGGCATTGGAAGAATTGATCTCAGAATTCCAGCACCCAAATTGTGAAAAAATAAATGGCTGTTGTCCAAGCCACCCCATCTGTGGAACTCTACCATGGTGGCCTTCCCAGACTAATGTAGGAAGGAAAACTATAGGTGTGCTTCATGCCCATCTGTGTTTCAGGATGGAGCTTTGCACTTTCTATAAAAACAATTTTTTAAAAATGGAGGAGCGGGACACCTAGGTGGCTCAGAGGTTGAGTGTCTGCCTTTGGTTGGGAGCATGATCCTGGAGTCCTGGGATCGAGTCCCGCATCAGGCTCCCTGCAAGGAGCCTGCTTCTTTCTCTGCCTGTGTCTCTGCCTCTCTCTCTCTCTCTCTCTCATGAATAAATTTTTTTAATTTTAATAAAATTTAATTTTAAATTTTTATTAATTAATTTTAATAAATGGAAGAGCAAGAAGAGAGTAGTAAGAACAGATATCATCCACTGATCACTTAGGCTGCACCGGACCATGTGGAAGCCCTTTATTTTTGATGTCCCCTTGCTGTGAAACAAATTATCACAAACATAGTGACTCGTAACTCCCATTCATATCTCATGGTTTCTATAAATCAGAAATCTATGCACAGTGTAACCATGTTCCCTGCTTAGGGTCTCACAAGCTGAAATGTAGGTGTTGTCTGGGCTGAGGTCTCATCTGAGGCTTGGCATTCTCTTCCAATTCATGTGATGGTTGGCAAAATTTAGTTCCTGGCATCTCTGTGACTGAGGTTCTTCTTACCTTACTTTCTGACAGCTGGGGACCACACTCAGCTCGTAGTCTACTTTCAGATCCTTGCCATGGAATCCCTCCTAGGCTGTCCACAGTGTGACCACTTGCTTTCTTCAAGGCCAACAGAAGAGCATCAGCTGCTACGTAGGGTCACTGATTTCTTCACCTGATCAGGTGTGGCCCACCTAAGATGATCACCCTTTTCATTAGCTCAAAGAGAAGTGATGAGGGAACTCTATTACATTCTGCAAAATCCCTTTTGCCATAGAATGCGATATGCTGAAAGGGGTAGCATGCTCTCATATTCACCAGTCTTGTGCACTCAATAAATGAAACCACGCCCTGAGTGTATACCAGTGGAGGGAGGGGGCATCTTGGGGACTGTGTTTGATTTCTGCCTGCAGTCAAAATGGGAAAATATGTCCCATTTCATTAATTTTCAGAGTGATTCTATAGTGAACCTTTGTGTCCCAGTTTACAATTTATAGAAATAGAAGCTTATGTTCAAGCCTCAGAAAGACTCGTAGGCCAGTTCAATCTTCTACCTATTGTTGGATATCCATTACGGGCCAACCACCATGCTGGACCATGCTGGAACCCTCGACCCCCTGGGGTCTCATAATCTACTGCTGCAGGCAGCTACAAAAGTATGATGGTTAATGTCAACTAAACAATCTCTACATGTCATGTATTTATTGGACAGAAGCAAAGAAGTTGGCATTCACTCTTTCTACCTTCCATTTTACGTGGGAGCAAACTGAAACTTTAGAGACTTTGAAGCCTATCCTCAGGTCATCCATATGATCTGTACTCAAGAGAAGAAACCATGAATACGATATGCTGAATCTCAACACGGAACATCTTGCCCCACGTTCAGTAAGAAGTGATAGAAGGGAGGCTGGAATCAGTGCTAATGGAGTTGTGAAGACAACTAGAGTGTGGAGGTGGCATGTCACCAGGATCAGTTAACTCTCTGAGGTCAGAGGTGGGATTGGGACTGGACCTCGGTGTACCGGTAGGAAGGACATTGACAGGCCAGGATGACAGAGGGGAGCAAGCAGGAAGCTCAGAGCAGGGAGCCCGGCTGGATGGATGGGTGTTTGGGGTGGGGAGCGTGGAGTTGCTTAAATCTGTCTATCTCACTGAGGGACAGGTTCCACTGAGTATCCTGTCCCAGCCCTAGAGCCCAGGTTGAGACCTGCTAGGGCATACCAAGACATACAACCTGCAAAACAGATGCGTCCCGCATCTGAAAATTCTTCCGGAGTAGTCTTCCTCACTATTTTGGTGCCAGAGAACATGAAAACGTCTGGAGACATTTTTTTAATTGTCACAACTGGGAAGGTGATGCCACTGGCATCTAGTGGGTAGAGACCAGGCGTGCTGCTCCGTCTGACAATGGAACACAGGCCACCTCTGCCCCCAACAAAGAAGACCCCGAATGTCAGCGGAGCCAAGGAAGACGTCCCCTGCTCTCATGAACTCATGTGTATATTTGTCAGTTGGCTGGTTCTTTGTAAATGCAAATAGTCTTTGAAAACTTCCATAGTTAAGAGTCGATCCTTGGTCTGTTTGACATAGGACTGCAGGGGTGTCTTGATCTTAAAATCAAACCCAAAATACAGGTGCCAAATCATTCTGCAAATATTCGCTGAGGGCCTGCTACGTGCCCAGCACCGTCCCAGCTGGAAAAGCAGTAAACAGACTGCAAGAGCAAGGCGTACACACGCCTCGGTGTGAGGATAAAGAGATCTGGGTCTGGAGTGACAAACACCCACCAACGTGCCATGGGCAATACGGTTCCCCCAGCCTGAGTCATGCTGCCCTTGTGGGGAGGTGGCTGGAAACTAATCCGCCCTCCTGGGGCCTAATCTCTGTGGGCTCAGCGCCCATCTGGGCCCCACCCCAAGCACCAGGAGGCCCGCTGGGCCCAGCCCCACCACGCACACGGGGTGGGGGCAGGCGTGCTCTAGAACAGGCTCTCGGGGCGAGATCTGGTAGGTGCAGATCTCGACCAAACAAGAAGCAGACACGATGGAGTTCTGGACGGTGCCAGCCTGTGTGGGCAAGTCTGACCCGAAAGCTGGCAGAGCTTGCGCCCTCAGGGAGTCAGCCTGAGACAGCAATCATTTCAGGCTCCTCTTCCCCGGGTGCCCAGCCACGTTCCCACAGTCTGAGGAGGCCCCAGGTGGAGGGTGAGAGGTGCACAGGCTCAGCCCACCCCTCTCCCAGGGCTCCTTTGATGTCCCTGGGCCTTGCTCAGGGTACAGGGCTGGGCAGCCACGGGTAGGCCATAGAGCCCCCCTCGGTCACTGCAAGGAGTTGGCAGCTGGGCCTCACCTGGTGGGGGAATGATTGCAGGAGGCTCAGGCAAGCAGCTCACCAATTGTTTGATTCAGGACAAGATTTTATGGAGTCCTATTTTATGTTGGGACGGCGCCAGATCCTAGAATATGGAGATGAACAAAATAGACACATCTCCTACTCTCATGGGGCTTATGGTCTGAGGTCTATGAGCCAGCACAACAAGCCCACAATCCCATGAAGTATCAGTTACTTGCCAGGCAATCAGTGAGGCTTCAAGGAGGAGGTGGCCTTGTGGACAGAGTGTTAAAGGGTGGTTAAGTCATATACTCCTAGAAGGACCCCAATGGGCCCTAATGCTGGGCCCACGGTAGCGTGATAGTCATGAGACATGGATGATCAGGCCACCTTGCATGCTGTGTCACCTCCCTGGCCCTCAGTAGTCGCATCTGTGAAATGGAGACAAAACACCGACAGCCACAAGGACAGTCTAGCCACCTGCCTCTGCAACCCCGGGTTCATCACGTGAACCAGGGCTACAGCAACGTGCCTTTGCCCAACCTGAAGTCCCAGAAGGATGGACACTGAGATGGGGATGCTGACTATCTACACTGAGGAAGGTGACAGTCAGAGAAGCAAGGACAGATATGTCTCCAGGCTCCCAGGACACAGGATCTTCTGCAGGAATCAGGCCGGTGACAGAGAGTGTCCTTAGGAGCAGACAAGGGCATGGTGCTTCCCTGGGTTTGGTACAGACTCGTGGCCCTCGCACAGGGGCGCCGGTTGCCATGCGGGATCCGGGCTTGCTGGCTGGCCCGGCTGGCCCTCTGCCCTCTGCCCACGCCTGCCTCACCCTCCAGCCTTGCCAAACGGATGAGCCTCCCTACAAGTTTTCCCAGGGCTGCGAGGGCCCAGGGAGAACAAAGAACTGAGGACTGTGACCAGGGGAGATGCCTCTGCCTCCATCCGCACCATGGGTCCCTCTGGAACATTCGAGGACCCATAGGTTGACCTGCCCTTAATAATATAAGGATCTTAAGGAATCCACCCAGCCGACCCCCATCTGACCCTGGAAGCATCTCAGTCGCAGAGACTCAGAAATAATATTCATCTCAACATTGTTTGCCTTTGTCTTTAAAGTTGATGAGGCCCAGGCCCTAGGGCAGGGGTCACCTAACTGTGGTCCGGCAGCCCAGCCCACTACCTATTTTTACAAATAAAGTTTTATTGAAACAGTCACTCACATATTTGCTTCCATATTACCCAGAGCTGCCTTCGAGGGACAAGGGCAAAGTAGAGACGTTGCCAAGGGGCTTATGGTCTTCAAAGCCCCAAATATCTGGCCCTCCACAGAGGAAGTTGGCCCATCTCTCCCCTAAAGTATATCAGATTTACTTCTTTTGTCATGTATCCATGAATTTATTCATTCAATGAACTGTCACTGCCCTTTTTCCCACCAGACTGTAAGGGATTTGAGAACAGGGACTATGTTTGTATCTTCAATGCCAGACACACTGTCTGATACCTGATACGTCCTTTAGGAAATGCTTGTTGGATGAATGAATGCCTGTGATCCATGCCTGGCCTGTGCCATCAGGGAAGCTACAGTCTGGGGGCGGACACCTGCCTGGGAGCCAATCATTAAAATCAAACCTGGAGGGGGTCACGATAGACAGAACAGACTTCTTGGAGGCGTGGGCTCCTGACAGAAGGGGCCACAGCTCAAGGAAGCCCATGACATCCAACATGGTCTGGAAGGATATTTAGAGCTGGAGCTTCTGATTCTAAAAATCCATGGATTCCAGAACCAGAAATCAAACAGATCCAAGCCAAGAGGCGCCTGAACATTCACAGAGCCATGAGAGGGGAAGCAAATTTACTTCTTGTGCACCCTCTAGGGCACCGGCCCATGCCAGGCAGCAGGGATGCACCCGAAGGGGCACATCGTCGCTGCTGCCGTGAAGCCACATGGCTTTGGGCAGGTCCTCACTTCTCCACCGGTTGGAGGTTGATGGCCCTGCCTCCTGGGTTCGGTACCAGGACTCCGTGAGCTAATGCCTACACTTGGCACATGCAGGCCCTCAGGAGGATTCAGCTGAGAATCAGATACATGCATTTAATGTTCACGGTTGCACAGTGGCACTTGATGCCCGTGTCTGCCCCCTTCAAACGTCCTGCACGGGCACACCCGTTCACTCCCAGGGGCCTCCTCCTCTTGGCCAGGGAGGTATAAAGGGTCACCCAAGGCACTGCGCCTCGTCGATCACCTTGAAGACGTGCCTGCCGATTGCCCCCCACCAAAGCCGGGAAAGAAACCATCAAGTACGACAGTGTGAGACGATCTTATCTAGTGGCACCTCCATGCTGCAGATGCCAATGCCCCATGCACCACCCCTCCACCAATCAGCTGGTCTTTCTGCTTGCAAAAGGACCTCTTTTACCATCCCTTGTCTTTCTTTTCCTAAGGGAAGCATACAGGAGCGCCGGTTGCCTTCTGAGGGAAGAAAATTGCACCTGCAGCAGAAGCTGAGGCTGTCGCTCCAATTTTAATGAACAGAGACCTGGTATAAGAATCTCCGAAGCTCTCGTGTCGTCTCTCACCTCTCGTCCCTCCCTTCCCTGCTCTCTCCATTTCCCCTTACTCATTCCTTTTTCCCACCCTGCTCCCCTGCTTCCTCCCCATCTCAGCACAAAAGTTGATGGGGGCGGAGGGGGGGGGGTAGGAAATACAAAGTGGCAAGTACCGCAACTGCCATGAATATCTAGTGCCATATATCTTGTCAAAAAAATCAGCACGCACGTTAAAAAAGAAAGCAAAGCTCGAGATTCCAAAGAATAGTCAGCTTCCCCCCATATACTCGATCACTTTTTTTTTTCCATCTAAATCTCACTATATTTCTTTTTTTAACCTCTCCTGCAGGTCTTTATATATAGGACAAACACGCACGCACACACACCTCACTTCCTCACTTCTGTCATTTAAAGTACGAAGAAACCAGCAAAGAAAAGTCTATTTTCAGCCAGTTCTCGTTAGAGTGCTTTTTGCCGCTGTGATGAAAGAAGGAGATTTCGAAGAAAGTCAAGTCACTGATGAAGATGAACGAACATTGATGACCAGCCATCTGTTCTGTCAATTAAGTCGTCCATGCATCGCATTATTTGTTCTTACGTAACTAATATTTAGGGACTGAAGAGATATATGCACAGGGTATCTACCGGAAACACTCTTGTATGGTTAAAAAATACAAACAAAGACCCCACCCTGCCCTGGTCCAAGGTCTGGAGATAATCAAACTAGCATGGGAGTGGGGAGAAAGGGGGGTGTTGAACACAAAACAGGATTTAGGCTTCAAAGAACAAAGGTTCCTATCAGACGGCTTTTTCTTCTAATGGTCCTCGTGCAGTAAAAATAAAGTCCAAACACTATAATTTTACTCACAGAAAAGTTACAAATACTGTAGGTATCTTTAGAAACAGCTGCAAAAGTGGTTTCACTTCTGACAAGATTGGTGTTAATTACCAGCAAGGACTTCAGTATAATACTATTTAAATCATTTTAAATTATCCCTCTCAAAAATTAATTTTTCATCAAAGATTACACACAAAAAAAATCATGATATCATCTCTGCAGCTGCGATTTAGTAATAATTTCATCTATTATTACCAATGTCAGTTGGATAAAAGAAAAAATGGCACCCCACCGTGCCGGTTCCAGCACAGGCCATATATAGAAATTTTTAACTATCACTTATAATCGCTTTGATGAGCTTAAACCTCCTCTCAATTAACACCCTAAATGACACCGAGACATCTTAATGGGGAATGTAAGTAAGAGAAAAGACTTTAATCAAAGAAGAAAGAAGAAAGTGCCAGGAAAGAGGAGGACTCGCCGCACACCTCTTCATGTCCCACCCGAGTTGCATCCTTTATCATATCTCAAACCTTTTGTCATTCCAGGATCCAAAGAAAAACTACCAGGCAGCCATCGAATGATGCGTGGCAGGTTGCTGTACTCCCTCTGTAAAAATAAAGACCATTTGAGGGCCCCCAGCCGAACAGCTGGACGAGGGGATGGGAACTTTGGAATGTTATCACTTGAACAAGTTCGATAATGAAGGAAAGACTAGAAAAGGAACACATTGTTCCCTGAAGATCATCTTCTGGGGCATCCCAGGGTAGCAGTTTGGGGGATCTGAGCCACCCACGTGCAGGTACCCCAACCCACCCTCAGCCGAATCAGAGAAAAAGATGGGTCCCTCCAGACACATTTGAGTTATGCAAACTCACACAGCCGTGGGGATGTTGCAGAAGGACATTTCTCAGGTCATTATTTTTTATCGTGAAGCTGCTGTGCCTGGCCTTTGGGAGAATTGAAAATAAAATGAAATAAAACAAAATCCAAATGAAAACTGACCAGCCTGCTCTCCTCTTCTTAAATCATGTTTGCGGTATCCATGGTGATTTTTGTTTCCAATTAAGATGTCCTAATGAACATGTGTTCATGCCCGTGCTTTACTCCCAGGGAACAAACCGGACAATTAATGGCCCTGCAGGAACCCTGATCTCTTGAGCCATAACTGCACACTGGGTCAAAAAAGCAACAGTTTGCAAAGTCTCAGAGAGTGCATCTATAAAATTAAGTGGACGAAACTTGATTTTCAGATCTGGCTTGCCTCCTTCCCCCCTTAAGCCACCTCAGCCTCCACAGACAAAAAGAATGTCTTTTGTTGACTGCCTTCTGCCACAGTCCAGAAGAAAAATATACACAATGGTCAGTCACATTTTCACCCAACAAAAATGATAATGTCCGACCTACAAGTGGTAAGGGGCAACATCCGTGCGGTGTCCAGGGCCACAGTGTTGTGGGAGCCACACTACACATCACAACTTCACAAATAACCTATCATGGCAGGTATTATCATCATCCTGGATTTGAAGAGGAGATATCAAGGAGCAGAGAGAGACTGAGGAATTTCCTGAGGGTCACGCAGCCATAAAGTAGAGAAGCCAAGATTATGAACTGGGCTTCAGCATGGTGGGCAAGTCAGGAAGAACCAAGATCATTATCTTCCCTCAGAATAAAAACTATTTGGGTTATTTTCACCTTTCTCTGGTTAACCAGACACTTTTCTTAACCCCTTTCCTCATTCCAGCCCTGTTAGTTTTATGCTAGTGTTAGCATTATGCTACATTATGTAGAATCTTAACTCTGTTTATTATGTGGCAGATTATCGTTTTACCTAATTCTTTTAAGATATTGCTTAAATAGACACACTTGCACACATATACCTGCACACACATGCATCCTCATGCACACACATGAGATAAAGTATAACTTACGTACTTACCCTTAGTATCCATATTTCTCCAAGCATCCTCCTACCAATGTTCTTCCTTCAAAAATGTTTTCAAAGAGGCTGTATTTGGGTAGTAAGTCTTCTTTATACGCCCAGACATTAAGAGACACTGCAGCTGGGTATAAAATTATAGATTTAAAGTTATTTTCATTCAACATTTCAAAATTATCCTCTACTATTCAGTGTTGTTGTTGAGACAAATCTGAATGTAATTTCTGTATAAGTGATCTCTTATTTCTGGAACCTTAATACTCTTATTTATTTATTTATTTTTTACTTGTCGTTGATGTTCTTAAATATAATCATATTATTTAAGTATGATTTGTCTCATATAATCTGTTGGACATTCCATATGTGCTTTTAACATGGACATTTTTCTTTCTTTTATTCTGCCATTGTTTTTCAAATATTTTCTCTCCTCTCTTGATTTTGTCTTTCTTTCTATGATTGCCTATAATGTTTACATTGACTTACGTGCTCCCAGTCTCCATTTATTTTAGCTCTTCCTTTATACATTTTAGCTCTTTATGCCTGCTTGCGTCTTTCTCAGAAAAGTCTTCGATCTGATCTAGCTCACTAGCTTGTTCTTAAACTACAATCATTGTGCTTTTTATTCCACCTCTTAAATTCCTTATGTCCAGTATTGTATATTTTATTCCTAGTATTTCCATTTGATTCTGCTTTGTAGCTTCTTGTGCTGCTTCATGATTCCAGTATCCTTGAGTGTTAGGGTTAGGGTTTCTTTTATTGTGGTTGTGCTCCTCATACACTCCTGGGATTAAGAGCTCTGATATCAAAGTCTGGACTTGGTCATCCCATTTGCTTAGCAGCCCCAAAGCTATGGAGCAGCTTTCTGTCCATGTCTCCAGGTGTGCTTTTTCCCAAAGAAGTTTTCTCCCTCCTTCCATCCCTTGAGGATATGGAAGGAAATAAAAATGGAAACACTCCATGTCCAGGCTTTTGACCTGCACTGCTGATACCAGCATCCCAAACTTTTCCTCAGGGGTGATATTTCCTCACTGGTCACCTACACTACTGGGTTAATTTTTCTATTTTTATGCCTCAAAGAGGTCATGGAGTTAACAGAGATCCCAAGGGTAATGTGGAGAAAAGGTAAAATATGCAAACTTTCCCTCTTATATCCATCATGCTAAAAATGACACTCAATCACCTCTGGTTGTCATAATTGGCATTGGTCTCCCCAGAGATCTCTTGCAAAATTTACATTCTTTGTTCATATCCATTCATATTGTCTTTAACTTTATGGCCTCTCTGGTTTTGGGTTCATGAGAAAAGGCCAACATCCTGCCCCAACCATAGTGCCAGACTCGCAGGAACAAGACAAAAGTGTAGGATTTTCAAAGGTAGCATGTGCAAAGAACAACCAACCTTACAAATAGAAGAACATGAACAAAACCATCAGGCACAAACCACATGAGGAATGGAATACAGCAGAGGAAGTTTCCTGGTTTTATTATTTGTTTAAATGAATCTGGAAAGCAATAGGATCCACTGACAAATTAAAGAATTAGGGACAAAAGAAGCATGGCACAACACATGTTCTGGAACAAAGAATGAGGTAAATGAGCAATTTTTTAAAGTAGAGTCAGTTTTTGATAAATAATACCTTGGGTTCATGTCACATAATGGTAAATAACATCTACATAATCTCACCCGTTGAACTATTACATTAGAAAGGGGAACTGCCCTAGCCAGCACTCACATAGTGAATATCAATGCTGAACTTGGCCTATTTTGACCATTTTTATTTAATCTTTATTTTTAGTCTTCTTTCCCTGAGGTTATGTCTTTATCCATGTCCACAGATGGCTGGTCTTTGTGCGGCTGCCACCTTGAGGGAGGGAGGGAGGTTTGGTTGAATCATCACCTGAGCAAACCCAGTCATTGCATTTATTTCGTGAAAGGCACTTGTGTAGCCAGCGTTTCATCACCAACTACTGCAACAATACTTTTCTTTGCCTTAGCCTCCTCTCCTCAAAATGGCTTCGGAGCAGTGACACTTGAAGAAGGGATCTCTTGACAGTGTCAGCAAACATACCAACTAGTAGTATGTACCGAGTTCTGTGGGACCTTCTACAGATTAGATCTCATTCATCTTCACAACAAGCTGGGGAAGGAGTGTTATTACCCACCTTCCTTGCTGGGGAAGGGGTGTTATTATCTGCTTTCTTTGCAAGAGAAAAATGAGGCCTAAAGAGTCAAGAGACTGGCCCAAGTTCACACAAAAATAAAGGGCAAAGACATAATACTAATTCAAGATTATAAGTCCAAAAACAGGTTCCTCCTACCTGAGGAGTGGAAAAAAAAGGATCAGTTCCCATCCATGCCTTTAAATTCCATGTATTAAATTTCTACTATCTTTGCGGTTCTTTCCTAAGTCCTGAATTTACACTTAAGTCATGGACAGAGACCCTACCCACTCAGGAAAAACAGGTGAAGGTAACAGCTATGAAACAAAGTGTCTGAAATGGACATGCACTTTCCATAGTACAATGTTTGTAATTCAAAAGGAAGAAGAAAAAAATAGGACATTTTGAGAGAGAAGGTCAGGATCTGGTTTAGAATTTGGGGTCAGGGAAGCCAAGACAAGGAGAATGGACACTTGTTAGGCAGCTATATGACCTCAGCACCTTGGACAGCCTATGCCTCGAGCCCTATACCTCCACTTGTGCCTTCATCTGTTGACAGAACTTTTTTCAATAGTTAATGATCTATATTTATATGCTGCTTGTTCTTTCTGAATGAAGTGACACTGAAACTGATATTGGAGCAACCCAAGGAATATTATTTTTTCAGCAAATGGCACCAATTTCTCATGATTACAAAGAATACTGGACTGAGAGTCAGAAGACTTGGTTCAAGGCCTGGCTCCATTTTTCTTTTCCAAGATCCTATTTTCCCGCACAGTGCCCGCTAACTGTGAAGAGAGTGTGGTTACTGGAATAAAGAAGACCAGCCCTGGTCCTTAACATCTATAGGAACATGTCTTAATCTCTCTGAGTTTCAGTCTTTGCATCGTATGACTATCATAGCACATTGTTGTGCACGAACAGACCACGTGAGTCGATATACTAGCAACTGGCACAGGGTAGCATTTTAATGACTATTTGTCTTTGTCCTTCCAACAATGGACAAATCAATTCCGCAGGGATTTCATCCTGGTTGGCCTTGTGGAAATAAACCCCACCATCCCTTACCTAATCATGCAATTCTCCTTGGGATCCAGACCTCTGTTCAAAACCAAAGCAAGAATGCTGTGCCAGAGGCCTCAAGGCCTGGAATGAATCCAGCCCAGAGTTACCCACGTGGACACAGATGTTCCAGAGGCCAGTCTGCCTCCAGCCTAGAAGGGGCTCATGAGAGCAGACAGATGCACGCCAGGGCTGTGCTCCACATAGCTGGAGCGCTCTTAACATTATCGGCACAATCGTTGGAGTCTAAAGTGGCCCACAGTGCACGTGCCCAGAACACCCCATTCAATTCTAAAATGAAGGGCTCTTAAAACTGTAAAGTACTGAATTTGGAAAAGATGGAGGATTTGGGCACACACAGTGCAGAACAATTTAATATTATGGGAGCTCTTCAACTATTTTTTTTTATATAAGCACTTCATTTTGGAAGTAACTCAAATAATGTTCTATTACTACATTGAACACATGAATGACTTGAAAATGTAATCACCCAACATTAAAAAATAAATCCCCCAAAGCCCCCAAACTGGGAAGAAATATGAAGAAAAGGCAACAGTCGATTCCTCTATACACCTGGAATATCTTCACTTTTTCCGCTCCATCTCTCCAAACACTGCATTTTTCACCCCAAGTTTAAATGCTGCCTCCCTGATGCTATTTGATTCAGATTTGCTGACATGCATTGAATGCCTACTGTCAGGCAGCCAATTGCTCATTTGTTAGGTCCTTTAATCCTTACAACAACTGGGTAATGTAAGTGGTCTTTATCCCCACTGGACCCCAGAGGGAACAGGAACTCAGAACTTCAGAGAACACATGAGCTGCTTCCATATGCATTCAAGAGAGGAAGAATGGGCTTGTGCTAGATGAACCAGAGAAGAATAGACTTTTCCCACCATGGAAGACTTAAACCAACTGAGAATATGACTGGATTAAGATATAGAGCCTTTAAAGAGGTGATTAAGTTAAGATGAGGTCACATGAGTAGGCCTCAATCCAATACGACTAGCGTCCTTAGAAGGAGAGATTTGAACACAGAAACAGATGCCAGGGCAGTACCCACCCAGAGGGAAGCCCATGAAGGGAGGCGGCAACCAGATAGCCATCTGCAACCCAAGGAGATGGGCCTCAGGAAACCAACCCTGCCAACACCTCGACCTTGAACTTTCAGTCTCCAGAACTGTGAGGGGAAAAGAATGTCAATTGCTAAAGCCACCTAATCTGTGATATTTTGTGATGGCAGCCCTAAGAAACTAATGCAATGCCCCACCCCTCTTTTCCCACAGAGCTACTTCATTCATGGACGCCCAGTTGCCCCTGAAATATGACTCTGCATTTCACAGACATTGCCTGGCGAGGTGGTATCATGGAAGAAGTCTCCTCTCCAGCCTTCTCCGGGTGGGTGCCCTGTTTGGGAAGGTTTTATTGCAATTTTGTCAGCATGCCTTAATTGTTTATTGGCATTGCAGCGTGGGATTTCAGCAGCAGCTAGATAATGCACATCTTGGGGACAAATCTGGCCTAATCTATAGAGATGGCCAGCAGAGGGGCTGATCTGATTTGCAAGAATATTCTTATTCCCAGCATCCAACGTTCAAGCAGGGCATCCTCAGAAATATGAAAAATAGATCAAGAGATTTATTATTTGGGAATCAGGGGAGAGAATGGAGACTTAAAAAACATTGAAGATTCCGTTTATACATAGTTTAAAATGTTTGTAAATATTTAACAGAAACATTGAGCAATAAACTCAAATTATTGCCAAGTGCAGGGAGAAAGTAGAGGTAATTTATCAACGAAGAGAGGGGGAATGGATACCGTATTTTACCAGGACACACATATTCAGACATACTAATGGGGACTGTGTCAGTTAAGTGTTGACATGTACCGAATCATGGCCCAGTCTAAATGCCTTAGTCATGGCAGGGAGTTAAAAAAGAGAATATTTGAGAATAATGTGAATTAAAAAGGCAAGTTAGTTTAAATTTCTGTTTGGTAGGCCCCCAGGCCTACAAGTCCAATGGGAATACACTCTAGCTAGAGGCTTGATGAATGGCCTTAATGAAGTTGGACAGCCTAGAATACATGCATAAAATGATTTTAAATATTGATACGATGTCATTGTGTGAAGATATTGAAATGTTCATTCTCCGAGCAAGACAGGTTCCATCTAATTTATTAAAGGTGGAAATGATTATTTACATTTGAAAATGGAATGTGTGCCCAGATAGAAGCCAGGGCAATAAAATAATTATTGCATTCAGGGAAACAGATACAGTTCATCTTCTGGAAGGAGAAAAATCAAAATATGTCCTCATGCAAATGTCTTGGAGTTTGGGGCGGCTGTGAAGAAGACTGTGGTAATTTCCTTTAGGTTATCATTTCAGGTTCGCATGGTATGGGATGTAAACAAGTCTTCTAAGAGCAATTCAGGATGTTTAATCTGCTTATCTGGGAGAGGAGGCATGATGGAAAGGTTTCCAGCATGCAATGGGGGCCTCCCCACTTTCCCCCCGATGTGTCTATTAGGACATTTCTGTGACACTGCCTGGCGTCTGCAACCTGCTATGTTGCTCACTGATGGAAGGAAGAGGCATGGCGTGATAGTGGAAAGGTAACTTCTGTTGTGATATGAGAGTTTCTACGGAGAATGCCTCCGGGCAGCTGTCTGCCTCATGTGTTCGACACTGGGGCTATGTAGCAAGCTGGCGTAGAAGTGTATTAAAGCTAGCAGGCAGTGCAGAGTCAGCTGGAGGTTCCAAAGTGCTAACTAGGCCGATGAACCAAGGGCGGACCCAGGTATAAAAATAAAATCACCGCAAGCCTATTTCATTTCCTGTCTATGCATTGTGGCTTGGAAAGCTAATTGCACCTTGCTACATGGGAGGCTTTTGCATGTGGAAAGCTACATGAGTGCTCTCTACTCCCTATCCCAGGTTTTCTTATTAATCTCCCATCGTTTTCACTACAGCTGTGCAGGTATGACAGGCAGGTCACACAGAAGCACCCACAACCTCCTTCATCACCATCCCCAGCGCCACTTCCAAATCCAGCCAGACAAACTGCACGGCACCCAAAACTGGTAGGAAAACGTAGAAAGCCACAGTCAGGGTCCACAGATGGAGTCAGGGGCAGGCACTCATCCATCCATTCAATGCTTAGTGAGCACCCGCTATAATCTCAGTATACCTGTGTGAACTTGAGCAAGTTACTTGACTTCTCTGTGTCCCAGTTTCTCCATCTGTGACATGGCAGGATGACACCAAAATTTATTAAGCACCAATCCTGTGCTAAATACTGCTCTAAGATCTTTAAATACATTAACTTCTTAAATTCTTACAACACCTTTATGATGTGGTGTTTATTAGACAGTGTCTTGAGCATCAAAGTAGATAGATAACAGAAAGATAGAGCCCCTGGACTCAAGGATCTCAGAGTCATGTAAAGAAAAATAAAATATATTCAATAGGATGATCATTGTTACCATTACTTGAGCACCAAGAATTAGATTTTGTTCCAGAGCTCTACCTATGCTATGGCACTTGACCTTGTCCATATCCTTTAGGCTAGAGATGATTGTCTCTTACATAAGGAGGTTAAGCCCCACATATGTCATGTGACAAACCCCCAGCAAATGGCACTTCCTTCTTCCTGGTGCCTCATTAGGTTCAGAAGCCAGGAGATAGGATGTGACTTGCCCAAGGGCCAGGCTAGCACAGAGCAGAGATGGCTGCAGACTGCCATGCCGCATACATGCTTACACACTCTGCTACCTCCTTTGGGTCCTGGGATTTGGGGGTCATTGGTGAGCATCTTTAGGGACCATGAAAAGGGACAGGGTGACAGGCTTTTCATCCTGAGAAGAGCTTGGGAAACTGTAATTTTCATCCACTGTGGTTGTGGTAGGCACTCTGGTAGATTGACTTTTAATCACTTAGGCAAGACCAATTAGACAGGGCTTCCTACTCATGGTCATAAGTGCTAATGACAAGCTCACTTCCACTACCTGCATGGTGGCAGAGGGCAACGTCCTCCTTGACTTTAGAGCTCTCTTGACCTAGACATGGAGATTACAGATGCAAATTGCATTGACTGCAGCCACTTCTCCTTCCCCCACTGGCCACGGCCAGCCTCCCACCTCTTGGCTTTAACCAGCCTCAAACAAAAATATTGCAAAAGTATCTCACTGAAATTTCAGAAAATTATCACAGCAGAGTGCAATGGATTCATAATAAATAACTCCCAAATGCATGATTACATCTCTGATGAGGCAGGCTTTCCATACATTGACCCATGTAACCCTCACACAGGCATAAAGTACACATCCACACAAACATATACACCTAGAATTATCCATTTTATAGATGAGGAAACTGAGTCTCACATGCACCTGGGAGGACTCAGTTCTGTCATAGCAGAGATGAGTTTTAATTTAGTCTGTTTGAATCTAGAGAGAGCCCAAGGAACTCCACTTTCTAAGATCCTGGGATTTTAGAGATGAGCTCCAGTCCTACCGCCAAGTGAAAGGATAACTCAGGTGCTAACCCCTCTCTGGACCTCAGTTTCCCCTTATATATTAAGGAGAAGTTCTAACTGTTGCCCAGTAACCCTTCAGACTTGCAAAGTGAGTGATTGTGTGGCTATGTAATCCACACGTGCTAGGAATAGGGCACTGAGGTGAAATGATGTTGAAAGCCAGACAGAACTGAGCTACCAGTCCTGTGCCTTTAGACAAGGCATTTCCCATGCTGAAGCCTTTTTACCACATCTTGAAAATGGAGATAAGAGATTGCCTGTTTCATACGGTCCACAAGTTGGTGTAAGGATTAAATGAAATAGTATGTAATCCTTTACAGCAATGCTGAGAGCAATGAGTTCTCAAGGAATAGATACTATAATAATTAAAGTTATTACAATTAGTTGGTCAAAAATATTTCTGGAGTGATCACTGGAGGTGAGCAGAGCCTCCACGTGAAGTTATTGCTTCCTTGAATAATTAAGCTTATATATCCTTCTCAAAAAAGGGCTACCCTCCTAATAAATAAATGCATTTTGTAGTTGCTTTTATTATTTCTACAATAATTACTCCGAATGTTCATATGTTTATTATGGCATTTATAGTGTTCTACTACTTGGTAACGTGCAAAATGCTTCCATTCAAGAAGTGAAAAGAACTCAACATCTCAGATATGTGACAGAAAATTCTTTACTGGCACTTTTTTGATTTTTGCATGTAGATCCACCTAGAAAGTGGGCTATATATTCACTTTTTCAAAATTCCAAAGAACGGAAATGAAAGAAATGAAAAATAAATATTGAATAAAGAAGGAATAGAAGGATAAGGAAAAGGGACACCTGGGTGGCTCAGCGGTTGTGCATCTGCTTTCAGCTCAGGGTGTGATCCCGGGATCCAGAATCGAGTCTTGCATTGGGCTCCTTGCAGGGAGCCTGCTTCTCTCTCTGTCTGTGTCTCTGCCTCTCTCTGTGTGTGTATCTCATGAATAAATAAATAAAATCTTTAAAAAAAAGGAAGGAAGGAAAAGAAAGAAAAGAAAAGAAAGAAAGAAAAGAAAAGAAAAGAAAGAAAAGAAAAGGTTAAGAGACCTTGGATTGTACTGTTTTGGGTAGTTGAGTACACCAAAAGCCACATTTCCCCAAGTGGCATACGAGAACTTGTCCCTGAGGAGGAAAGAAAGAGAGAGAGAAAGAACAACCCTCTGGAGAGCTTTGGCTACAGTTGGTGGTGGAACTTTTGTTCACCTGCTACCACTTATTGGCCATACTTAAATACATATGGCAGATCCAACCTGGTTCTTGAATCAGGAAGCAATTCTTCAAATGGCTCCTTCCTTCAATCATCATCTACTAAGAATCTATTTCATGCCACACACTGTCCTTGGGGTCACTGGGATAAAATGAGGACCAGCCCCTCTGGTTGCACACAACAGAAAGGTATAGAGGAAAGAGTGACTCTGCTTCAACTGGCCTTGCACAGTTCCTAAGCTCTCTAATCTTTCCTACTAAGTGAAAAGTGAAGTTAATGATATCTGTCTTATAAGACTGTTGAGAGGTCAGTGGAAACCCATATGCAAGGATCTTTGAACCTAACAGATGTGCAAAACAGTATATTATTTTTCCCATTCTCCTCGCATCATTTTTGACATTTAAAGCACTCATCACTTTTTCTCTTGTATTCTCATTTAATGGATTCCTTTCTTGTCATTTAGACTAGATTGACTTTGGGGGATCATGTGGTATCCATTAGAGCTGCGTACCAGATATATCCAGCTGTCTACTCCCTCAGCACATTGCAGGATTGCACTTCCTACCCTCCTTGACTTTGAGGGGAGCTGAGTGACGAATTCTGGCCCATAACACAAATAGAAGTTACATGTTTTCCTTTTGATTGCTGGTGCTGAGACACCCAGAACTCGTCCCCATGAAACCAGAAATTTGAGAAACTGGTTACTCTCTCAACCCAGATTCCACAGTGAGAAGTTATGGCACCACCCCACGTAGAAACAACATCAAATAAGTCTTTGATTTTATAAGTTAGTTGGATTATGGGTGTGTTTGTTACAACACCATTACCTAGCTCATCCTGACTAATACAGGCCACAAAGTACCAGTCATCGTGTCAGGGAGTCTAGATAAGGCATTGCAAAGTTGTAATGATAGATATCTACCTGGCAGATGAGAACACAGTAACTTTAGAATTTAGATCATGAGGCCAATAAACTTCCAGATGCATAAATATTGACATTAGATAAGAAAAATTCAGAAATGTCTGGGTGGCTCAGTCAGTTGAGCATCAACTCTTGATTTCGGCTCAGGTCGGGATCTGGAATTGAGCTCCACATCAGGCTCTGCACTCACCGTAGTCTGCTTGAGATTCTATTTCTCTCCCTCTCTGTCTCTCTCTGTCTCTCTCTCTCTCTCTCTCTCTCTGTCTCTCTCCTCCTCCCTCTGCTCACACACACTGTCTCTCTAAAACAAATAAATAAAACTTTATAAAAAGGAGAATTCAAACGTGAAAGATGATCCTACTGTGTTCTAGGCACTATGCTGAGTGTCAGGGACACTTTAGGGAGGAAAATCAAGTTGGAAAAAAAAAGAGTCATAATGGCAAAATAATCACTGGGAACATGCAAGACAATAGAGAAAAAAATGCATGTGGGGGACAAAAAGAAAATGCATGTCAGTGCAGTATTGGATCTGTTCATCTTGGACTGGCTGTCACTGCTACATGTGACTGCTTTGGTAGAGCAGAAAATCATCTCAACCAAGGGGCAGCTTTCTGAAAGGGTTGTGATGATAGTATACTTGTTAACGCACCAGAATGATATCACCGGCCAGTCCATCCGAAAGGTGTGCTTTCAAATGATGTGCCCATGATTAGGGCAGAGGTTGGGTAGGAATCAGTCGGACGATCCAGTTACCAAAGGCATGACTGGACTAAATTCCATTGGTATCATTTACAGAGAAAGCACTTGCATCTACACTCACCCAGGCCTGTGACAACAGCCCTGAAAAAATGAGAAAACAGGGTCTAGGAGGAGGATTGGCTTGCTAGTGATGAGAGTCACCAGCAATCTGGTCTGTAGACCAGAAGATCCAGTCCAAATCTCATACTGATTGTGTGACATTGGGCTAGTTAATTGACTTTTCCATACCACAGATTCCTTATTCAAAAAAATGAAAGGGATACAAGAAGAATGTAATAAGTCCGTGGGAGATCCTTAGACAATATTGTTCATGTAGTAAGTGCCCAATATATGTTAGCTGAGGATATTGTTATCGTGTTGATCATCACCATCATTTCTTAAAGTCATTCGGCTGGAAATTGCTAAGATGTTAATGCCCTGTTACCCCGGGGGGCCTTGGAAGACCAGGGTAGGGACAGCCAGTTGTGGCCAGGTATTATGCAAGTGAGGATACCCATGGCCAGAATGAAACCTATCTTCTCTGGCCCCCTGGCCACCACATGGAACGAACAGGGCCAACTGCCCATGAGCTCCTGACTTCCCATACCAGGGCATCAAGCTTTGTAACTCTGAGGCAGCTAAGGAATGAGGGTTTCGTTATATCCCAACCAACCTCCTCATTTCCCCCCAAGCTCACCCAATCCTAATTAGTCCAAGGAGAGTCATCTGGATAAGTTGAATATCAAGCTCATCGAGAAGCTCTCGCTCTGATTGTCGGCTCTAAGAAGCAGCCATTACAGCTCAATTTCCCTTCAGAAACTTCATGGATTATATGAGGTATCTGATGGAATGGCAAGAGATGGGAGGTTTTTTAGGGATGGGATGCTCTCTTTCTCTTCCCTCTATTTACGTGATTGCAAGTAAATGAAAGAAGAATTTTGCTCGATGTCAGACATACCATAGTGTTCCTTCTCTTCTACGTGTTAAAGGCTAAGATGCTGCCACTGGAAACCTCACAGATTGGTGAGAGACCAGTGTGAATTTCTGAGGAGGAAGCTGTAAACCTGGAGATTCTGGGCACACTGCTCCAATTTGTAAATTGCAAAAGAATCAAAAGTTTACTGAGAAAAGTTGGAAACTTTCCCCATCGACTTACCTTACACACCATTTTCCTATTGACATCAAAAAAAGGAGTTCTATTGATCACTTCCTAGTGATTTGACCAGAGGATTTATGCCCAGTGCAAACCATTGATTGTAATGGCAATGTCTATTGACTTAAGAGGGATTGGGCCCTGATTGGCATCCCACCAGATGAGCAGGTATCCATTTTCAATCATCTAACAATCAATGCTCAGTTGCCACTCTAAGAAGTTCCATCTAATCACTTGATGACACATTCCAAACTTTTCAAGGAGCTTTTCAAAACCATGGTGATAATAAGATGCAAGGTCGGTATTTCCTCCCTTCCTGGTAATTCCTTTCCTGGGATGTTCTTGTACTTTGTCTCCTGGAGAACTACTAATCTCTCAGTCCCAGTTTCTAGAAGCCATGGCGAAATTGGGTTTGTTGGAAAATAGGAGCCAGAAGAGACCAAGGTGTTCTCTAGGCATGCTAGACCATGAGCTCTACCAAATGGCTTTAATTCCATTTATCACCCAACAACAATCTATCCTTTCCTTCCCCATCTGCTATGTGACAGCCGATGTTCTAAGATCTGAAGATACACCTGTAAACACAACAGCTCAGAAATATGGGTTTATATACATTCTAGAGAGGGAGACAGACAACAAAATGGTAAGCAAATAAATGACGAAAATGATCCACATGGTGGTTAAGTGCAATAAAATAATAAAATAACATGGTAGGCCAGAGAAGAATGTGGCACTATTTTAAGCTGGGTCATAGGGAAGCAGAAATTCTGCTGATCTCGGCAATTCTGTGCCTTCCCTGGTCCCTCCTCCTACCACCTCTGCCCTGTGACCCAACTGCTTTGTGCTGAAGGACAGCAAAGATATTCATACCAGATAAAAAACTAGATAAATGAGAAGGCAAACTGGTGACTGGGAAAAACAGATCCACTTAAGAAAAAAGAAATTATGGGTTATCCTATGAGCTATCCTTGGTTTGAGATTCCATGCTTCTTTCTTTTTCAACATGAATGCATTTTAATTGGCTACATCACTTTTTTTTTCTCTTATTCTATATCCAAATTATTTTATAAATACCAGTTATTTCTCTATGATAAAGATTTTTCTTTCTTATTACCAAAGATAACCTTCCCCAATAAAAAGAATTGATTAGGCCCCAAATGGCCCACAATGAAGGGTGGAGATGCCATATAAAGTGACTTAACGGATAAGAGTCTTCACCTTCTAGCTTTAGAGCCAAGTACTTTCAAAGGCACTTAACTCAGAGTTAGGAGTTGCTACTTTTAGTCCCAACTATACATCAAACAGTACAATATGGGAAAAAAGAAAAGAAAAATTAACATGAATTTTTGCTTTGGACAGATCTGGATTCAAAGGCTGGCATCCTCCCTTCTGAGTGGCGTTGTGACTTTGGACACTTTATCTCTTAGGCTTTTAATATTCATATCTGCCCAAGTAGGTCATTGTGAAGATTAGGGATAATACATGAAGGTACCTGGCATAAAGCAGAGCTTTTATGAATAGAAGCTAATATTCTGGGGGCCCAGTGAGTCAATTTATTAATTCATGAACTAATTTTTAATGAGCGCCTTTGGGATGGCAGGTTCTATGGAGGCTTCTAAGGGAATGGGGTGGGATTATTTGATCCCAAAGTCTCCCTCTGAGTAGGAGAGATGGCATCTGTAGAATGATTACTATACAGGAGAAAGTGCCAGCGGTCATGAGAAGGTGGCGGTAATGTGTGGGGGAAGTCCACTAAAGATACTCTCCACTATGGTATCACGGAAGCGCTGAGGCATCGGATGTGGATCTCTCTATGGCAGAGAAGGATTTGAAGATGTAAAGATGAAAAACAGCCTGAGGAGAGGAACAGCTCCTGCAAATGTCAAAAGCTAGGAAAACTTGCAGCTTGAGAGAGGTCCAGTGAAGTAGGAAGACTGACCTTAAGGCTAAAAGGGCCTACAGGGGTCACATTATAGAGGGCTCCCAATGCCAGCTCTCTGCCATGGAGAGCTGGCTTCATGCAAGTCACAGAAATTCAGGGCCACCTCTCAGCTAACGTCCTCAGGCCTCAGTGTCCTTGTCTCTAAAAGAGGAGTAAGACTAGATCTTATCTCGTAAGCTGAAGTTGAGGATTTAATGAGATAATGCAAGTAAATACCTAGCACAGTGGCTGGCATACTGTCACAAGTGCCAATTTCTGGGACATGTGTTGAGTGGGAGCCCTGGTGAACTAACCTAGCAAGATAGAAGGCCCGAGCTGTTGGTTAGCATGTCTCCAACACAAGCCTGGCAGGAGAAAGCAGTGCTCAGAGACAAGAAGATACATTCCAGTGGTCATCACTGGAGCATCTGGTTCCAACCATATGCTGGACAGTCTTAAACTTTTCAGTTTTAAGAGCCACTAAACTCTTTTGCTTAAGCCAATTTAAATTGATTTTCTGGAGACGCCTGGGTGGCTCAGGGATTGAGCATCTGCCTTTGGCTCAGAGCAGGATCCTGGGGTCCTACGATTGAAACCCACATAGGGCTCCCTGCAGGGAGCCTGTTTCTCCCTCTGTCTGTGTCTCTGCCTCTGTGTGTGTGTGTGTGTGTGTGTGTGTGTGTGTGTCTTTCATGAATAAACAAACAAATAAATAATTTGATTTTCTGTATCTTGCTGCTGAAAGTGGTAAATAATATAGATACAGAGTCGCTTTTTTCATGTTAGATCTTGAGTCTAGCTTGCTCACAAATAAACTGAACTGATATGGAAGTGATCAATGAGAAATTTGAGCTAGGATTAGAGATTTTGAAGGCAAAGCCGCATCATGACTCCTGTGGGTCTGAAGCATTTTTGCCTTTGGGTCTTCCTCCCCATATAAAAGTATTTTATAATCTGTATCTTAAAACTGGGTTGGTATAAAGACAAATGTAATCCAGGCTGGATTCATTACTATAAATTCGCTATTACTATACTTACGTTTGTCTTCTGATTATCAAGGAAATTAAAAGTTAAACATTCCTGTGGGCCCCTAAAGGTACCATGTGCCCCCTCCACTGTGTCCATAGTGCTTCAGAAGGACATCAGCTTCTTATCAGGGGCTTCTTATCAGGGGCTTCCCTGAGTCGGCTCTCGAGGACTGGGTTGGTGGGAGCCAGCTACCGATAGCCTCACTTAGTCCTGTAATTTCTCTGTATGATCATGTCTCATTCATCAGGACAAGCATCTTCATTTCACCCCCAGGGTTTGAAGTCTTCCGATCTCCATTCTACAACCCACTGTCAGTCTGGGTTCTCTACCCAGCTCTGCTGCTACTAAACAGTCTGATTATGGCTCTGATGAGCCCCCTCCCCTATCAGAACCTCATTGTTTAAAAAAAAAAAAACGAAGAGAAAGAGCCAAATGATCCCACCACCCCTTTTTCAGTGCCAAACCTTTAGATATCACCATTCCTCCTCATTCCATTTTCACTTTCACCCCTCTTCCCAGTGTATACTGGACCCCATCCCACACACATGCACACAAACATGCTTCTATTCCTCCCTCAGAAATCAGCAAACGACCAGAGAATAAACTAAAAGCAAGGAAAGAAGGAAAGAAGACTATCGGTGGCTTGATCTGGAAAGAGTAAAATTAAAACTTGAAGCCTTCTAATATTTTTTGTCTAATCTTCCTTACACAGCTTCCACCTTGTTTATCGGATGTGGATTGTAATTCCCCTGGGCGAGCAAGCTATCTGCAATTTCCAAAGTGCCTTCTAAATAATCAGTAATCAAGAGATGCCAAGTAATCATGATCTCCAATGTGCGTATTAAGGGTCACTCTGAAATTGGGCATCAGAGCATCTTGTCTTAAAGAGCCACAGGTCCTTGGTTAAATGCTTAAATTGATGTGCCAAGGTTACCATGGAAGCCCGCCCCCTGTACATTACCATTATTATTATTTTGTGTTTCCCTAATACTTTCATTGAAAGATAATCATGTTATGAATATTAACTTTTAGAGGCTGCATTTGTAACTGCTTATGTGTAAAGAAGCAGCACTTTCTGAAATCAAAATGACACTAATAATTTAGTCAATTTACTTTTTCCCATCTCCGTGTTTACAGTCATGTTATTTTGTTACTGCACACACTGAATTTTGATATAGTCATCCCAGTAATAAACCTTCTTTGTTCTTCTTATTTAAAGATACATTTGTCACATAGGAGAGTTGGTTTAAATTCATTCATTCGATAAATATTTATTGAGGGCCTACTAGGTGCCAGGCCCTGCGCAGGTATAAGGGATAGATGCTACCTTCACAGAGCACAGATGCTGGGGAGGCAAATCAATTTAGAAGTCACGAATTAGGGACCCCTAGGTGGCTCAGTGGTTGAGTGTCTGCCTTTGGCTCAGGGCATGATCCCAGCGTCCTAGGATCGAGTCCCACATCGGGCTCCCCACAGGGAGCCTGCTTCTTCTTCTGCCTATGTCTCTGCCTCTCTCTCTGGGTCTCGAATGAATGAATGAATGAATGAATGAATGAATAAATAAATAAAATATTTTTTTAAAAAAATCACGAATTAGAAATGAGGCAACATCTGTAGCAATAGGGAGACACAGGGGGCATTTTCAGTAGTCCCGATGGGGACACTTGATCAATTCTGGAGCTTGAGAATTATTTTATGAATTTGAAATCTCAAAGAAAGTGGAGCAAAGAAAGAAAAAAAGGAATGAAAATGTATATGGTCTATCTGGCATTTTGTCAAGAAGCAGAGAAACTTTATGCCCATTAGGGTGAAGGAAGGAAGGAAGGAAGGAAGGAGAGATAGAAGGAAGGAGGGAGGGAGGGAAAGCAGATAACAAAGGTTGGTGAGGATGTGGGAAAATTGAACCTCTTGGCATTGCTGGTGTAAATACAAACTAGTGCAGCAAGTACTCACATCTGCACACCCATGTTCATAACAGCATTTTTCATGATAGTCAAAGGATGGAAGCAACCCAAAGGTCCATCTTTGTTGAAAGAATGGATGAACAAATTTACTTTCTCCAAACAATGGAATATTGCTCGTCCTTAAAAAGGAAGAACATGCCATCACATTCTACAACATGGATGAAACTTGAGGACACTGTACTAAGTGAAATGAGCCAGTCACAGGAGGACAAATATCACATGATTCTACTTTACCTTAGGTTCCCAGAGTCGTCAAATTCATAGAAACAGAAAGTACAATGGAGGTTGCCAGGGGCTGGGGGAGGGAGAAGAGGGGATTAGTATTTAATGGTTACAGAGTTTCTGGTTTGGGAAGAAGAGAAAGTCCTAGAGAAGGACGATGGTGATGGATGAATGCACTTAATGCTCCAGAATTGTACACTTTAAAAGGGTAAATTTTATGTTATACATTTGTAACTGCAATTTTTAAAAAAATTTTGCAGAGAACTGCTACACCCACCCCCCCTCATCAAATCTGTGTTGCATTAGGCTGGGGATCCAAGGACAGTCCGCGTCTGCCACCCGTTTTCTAAAATGCCACCTTCCCAGGAGCTGCTGCTGTTGTATGCCAGCTTTATTTGTAAATACAATTAAAAAACCAAGCACAGAACACCATCATCCAAGGGGTAAATGTTCCTGGGCTCTGAAACTGAGTGCTGTCATTCCCATTAACAGTAATGAGAGTCCCATGGCTAAACCTCCGTGCATCATGCTCAAAATTTACCCCCTAGAGTTTGCAGATGGAAAAAAAAGAAAGATTATCTTATGCACAAACAGAAAACAGAAAATAAAGCCGGAAATGGCATTCTGACCACGGAGATGCCACAGGACGATTAGCAGGCAATCTGGTGAGGATTGTTTCAGAAAAAATCCTAAAGAGGGCATATGGTAGAAAGACTGTGTCTAATCCTGGTCTCTAGATCCACTGTATGTTTCAGAGCAATCAGGATTACTGGTGGTCCACAGTGAGGAGCCTAAATGGTGACTCTGATGTTACAACCTGTTTTTTTAATATAAATGTCCTCTTGAGATGGATGAAAACAAAAATAGACCTATACCTTGTAGCATCCAAAAGTTCCAAAGTTTGTGTTTCAAGCAAATTTCTATGGAGGTTTTTAAGATTCTGGGTGCATTCTCTTAATTAAAGACTTCAAAGTTTTAATTCCCTCTTCACTTTGAATCTCCCCTAGAGCCTTTGTCATGTTCTATGTTGTTAAGAAACATAATCAAATTAACACAAGTAAAGGGATCTATTGGAAGTCAGTTGTGCATTCTCTCTCTCTCTCTCTCTCTCATTTCTTAACCTCTCTCTGTTTACCATTCTCCCTCTCTTCTCTATGTATATGTGATTCCTACCTCTATTTCTCCTTCTACCTCTTTATCTCTTTGTCTTTTTTATTCTTTCTTGATTACTATCTCTTTTTCTTTATGTCTCTGTCTCCCTCTCTGTGTTGTGTCTCTGAGTCTTTGTCTCTCTCTCTCTCCATTTATCTATCTTATCTCCATGACACTTCATGGGCTCTCATTCCTACTCTTCACCTCATTGCATCTTTCTCAAGCTTCTACCAACAGATCACACACCAACTTCCTTTACCTTCTTGTCAGCATTTAAGTGGATACAAACGGCTTCCATTCAATATGGCCCCCCATTTCCCATGCCAACTTCTGCCTGACTAGGTATAGCTCCCCATTTCTAATGCCACTGATGCCTAACTAGATACATCTCTGTGACCTATTCAGACTCTCTGGAAAGAGAACCCAATGGTTCAGATGATTTCTAGCCAACTTTTTATCTTTTCTTGAACAAGTTTTGGAGGATTGGAGGGAAGAAAGAAATTATATCGCCTGATATCCCCATTTCAGAAGTTAAGAGCTACAACAATTCTCTGAGAAGGGCAACATAAGAAAACCAACCAACCAATCAACCAAAATGTCTGGCCTTGTGTTAGGTCTCACACAACCTAAGAGTGAGTTGCGGTCAAGATGCTGTCCTGGTGTCTACAGGGTCAAAATTATTTCTAGTAATTCTAAGATGCTGTTGCCTTTTTTTACACTTTTGGCATGTGTATGAATGGTACAAAAATGATGCAGAATAAAACTACTGGCGAGTTAGCATGAACGAAGGCAGTGGCACCAAACCCTCTCAGCAGTCATTGGATTCTTAACCACTACACATGAAACAAAACAAAACAAAACAGAAATGTTTTTTAAAGGCAAGTTTCCCTGAAGAATATCCTTCATGGAGCAGTAAAGATGATGAACTTTATTATATCTTAACTCTGATGAGCACTTCCTTTAGATATTCTGTGGAGAAAGAAAGAAAGAAAGAAAGAAAGAAAGAAAGAAAGAAAGAAAGAAAGAAAGAAAGAAAGAAAGAAAGAAAGAAAGAAGAAAGAAAGAAAGAAAGAAAGAAAGAAAGAAAGAAAGAAAGAAAGAAAGAAAGAAAGAAAGAAAGAAATAGGGCACATCAGTTGTACCTCAATGTATGATGCTTGTCCTGCTAAAAACACATATGAGTGCTTGAATTGCCAGCTGAACTAGCCACTTTTTCATGCAGCGACGTTTTTACTTAAAAGAACAACTGACAGAAAAATTATGGTTATTCAGACTTGAGTGTTTCACAGCCATTTTTCTCAAAAATGGATAAAATGAGTCTGTCATTTCAAAGGAAAGAACTGACAGGATCAGGATTAAAATTAAAATATTTGAAATTTAGAAAACTCCCATCTGCTACCATGAGCCTGACAGCTCTTCAATACTTACAACCTTTTCTGATGAGATCACTGCTAATATTATTAATGTGATTTTTAAAAATATCTTATAATTAAAGCTATCAAAAATTAGAGGATTTACATAACTCAGTGAACCAGTATTTTCCAAAAAAAGCAATATATAATGTTACAAAATCACACGTGGATTTGCCATCAATTCCATTCAAAGTTCAAGACAGATCATGGATTTTAATAGAACCAAGTATGAAAAACTCATTGATATAGTTTCAGATTTCCCATTACAACTAACTTTTAAGAAATTGCCACTTACTGAGTTTTGGCATAGTATCAAAGAAGGATATCTAAACATGTCTGAAAGGTCTACTAAATGACTTTTAACACATAACATGTGAGAGTTTAGGGGTTTTTTCATATACTTCAAGCCAACCAACATATTTCAGCAGACTGAATGAGGATTGTACATAGCCTGAAATTTACTCATTTGACTGTATGTTTTGAATCATTTCAGGACGTGTAGCTCTAACTTATACATTTCACCACACTATCACATTCCACATAATATATATGAATATGATATTCATAATGTAATATTACATGTAATAAGCATATCAATGTTCATTTTTCTTATTCTGAGAATGAGCATTTAGGTCATCTCCAATATTTACTGTAACAAATGAGGCTGCCATAAAAATTCTTTGTATCTGTCTCATGAGGTTTTTTTTTTTCATTGATTTTACTTCTGCAAGTAGGATTGCTAGTCTTTGCAGAAAGAATCCCTTTACCTCTGCTAATACTAGTAAGAGTTAACTCTTATTGAGCATTTATGATATGTCATGATTTTTTACATGTCTTTGTAATTTACATATATTTTACGTATATTAATTCATGTTATTTGGGGGGACAACACAACTAGACCATAGTGTTATCCCCACTTCACAGATGAGGAGAATAAGGTGCAGAGAGATTCAATAGCTTGTTCAGGCTCTTTCAACTAAAAGGAGGTAGAATCAAGAGGGATTCTTCAGAGGGTTGCTACAAAGCCCATGTTCCTTGGCAGGCTCCAGTTTTGTTTCCTAGATTTCCCTGCACTGCTTACCAATTTACACTCTCACTAGCCGAGTGTGAAACATTCTCCCCAGAACTTGGGATCATCAGATCTTTTAAGTTTTGGCAGTTTGGAGGGTATCAAACAGTGTCCTCCCATTGTATTCATTTGCTTTTTTCCAGTTATCAGCGAGCATCTTTTCAAATGTTTATCAAATGCTCAGAGTTCCTCTTTTGTGAATTGCCCTCATATCTTTTGCCAGCTTGCATTGTTTGCTATTGCCCTTATGAATTCATAGTTTGGGTCTTTTTTTAATGAACTCTCTGCACCAATTATTTTCTGGTTGTCTTTGCTGCCTGTGTCTTCTCTGAGTCTATGGCACATCTTATAGCCTTTAAAATGAGAACACTTACTGATGATACACTATGGAAAAATCTCCAATTCAGCTTGAAAAAGATTTGAACATAGTCAAGGAGATCTCTCTCTCTCTCTCTCTCTCTCTCAAACTTTGGACTCTGTTATCTGGCTGCTTATCCAAGCTCTTTACTGGGATGTCAGTGCAACTGAATGCCTGGCTTACTCCTCCCCATCAGCCAAGAAAACCTGCTACACCCTCACCTGCCCCTCTCTACCGATGGCCTCTCCATGATGCTAGCAGCTTCACAATCCATCTGGTGGTGAAATGCCATTCCTCTCTTTCCCACTTATGTCCAGAGTTCAACCATTTCACCCTTTGAGTCCTGCTTCTACCTTATTCCCCACCAGCATCCCTTCCCTGAATCACTGCAGTGTTCCCCCACAGCTGGCTTCCTGTTTCCACCCATGAATCATTTTGAATCATTCTTCAAAGGGAAACCAAGGATGTCACTGTTGCTTAAAGCCCAACAGTGGAAGAATGAAGGAACTATGAAATCACCATGAGAACATGATTTTCAGGGATCCCTGGGTGGCGCAGCGGTTTGGCGCCTGCCTTTGGCCCAGGGCGCCATCCTGGAGACCCGGGATCGAATCCCACATCAGGCTCCCGGTGCATGGAGCCTGCTTCTCCCTCCGCCTGTGTCTCTGTCTCTGTCTCTCTCTCTCTCTCTCTCTCTCTCTCTCTCTCTGTGACTATCATAAATAAATTTTAAAAAATTAAAAAAAAAAAAAAAGAACATGATTTTCATGAATGCTGCAAGCCAGACCTACTGATGAATGCTAACGTTAGAGGACAAAACTTCAAGGAGAAATAGCTAGTTTTCATAGTCTCAAAGTAACTTCGCCCGCCCCCCCCACACACACACCAATTTCTTACTTAACTATGGTGGCTTTAACATCTAACTACACATTCTTTGATACCACCCCCCTCCAGGAAGCAAAGCTTAATGAGCCTCTCCTGAACATAGACTGGACTTAGAGACTTGACTCCAATAAATAGGATATGGAAAACTAAAAAGTGACTTCATAGTGAAGAAATCTGGCAAATACCACCTTAACCAAGTGATCAAGTTTCACATCACCAGATATAAGTCATGTGTCCCCACCACGATGGGACAAGAAGAGCACATAACCTCTGTAGGGCTCTTTCCCCAGATCCCAACACTCAGGCTCTCCATGAGAAAAGATGGGACAGATCCCACTCAAGGCCCAGTCTACCAGATACCTTAGCCCTTTTCAGAAGTGTCAAGGCCAAGAAAACACCAAGAAATGGTCGCCAGTTAGAGGAGGTAGAGGAGACACTGAACAGACTAACCCAAATCCTCCAATAGAAAAATAAATTAAGTGGGAAAATCCAAATAAGTTCTGAAGCTTAGTTAACAGGATCGTACCAAAGTTGATATCTTCATTTTTTAAAAAATTTTTATTTATTTATTCATGAGAGACACAGAGAGAGGCAGAGACAGAAGGAGAAGCAGGCTCCACGCAGGGAGCCCAATGCGGGACTTGATCCCCAGAGCACGGGATCACGCCCTGGGCAGAAGGCAGATGCTCAACAGCTGAGCCACTCAGGTGTCCCGATTTCTTCATTTTAATCAATGTTTCATGCTTATGTAAGATGGGGACATTACAGAAAGCTGAGTGTAACATATAGGGAAACTTGGGCTCTCTTTGCAATTCTTCTGTAAATCCAAAATTATTGTTTAAACAATAAATAAACAGCAACAGCCAGCAATGGCTTCCCAGTCCACTCAGAGGAAAAACCAAAGAGCTTCACCAAAGGAGTCCTCATGATCCACCCTTGGCCTCCTCATCCTACTCTCTCTGCAACAAAGCTCCTTCAGATGCCACCCTGATGCCCCTCCCTATCCCCCCACACTGCCCTGCAATCTCATTGTTCTGGAACCTGCTCCCTTCTTAGGCTCATTGCACTTGAAGCTGGCTCTGCCATGTGCTCCTCCTCAGGTATCCTGGTGGCCAACAACCTCCCTTCTTACGAGTCTTTGCTCAGATGTAGCCTCCTCAATGAAGCCTCACTCCGGCATTCTATTTAGATTACAACTGCATGCCCCATAACCATTCTACATCCTTCATACTGGGCTCTTCCTCTCTTTTGCCTTGTCATGCCTCACCTTCCCATATCCCAATGTCATTTCCTTATTGAGTGCAATTATTGTTCGTTGTCTGGATTCCCCTCCAGAATATCAGTTCCACGATGGCAATGGGCTTAAATGTATTTCCGTTTGCATCTGAGAGCCTAGAAGATGGGGCTCAGCAAACTTTGGTGGGTAAATAAGCTTTCCTTCCTAGCATTTAGCCCAACTTATTTATTGTCAGCACATCTATATCCAAAAGCTCACCAAGTGGTGGAAAGGGTAGAGATCTTTCCTGAAGAAGAAACAGGGGTACAGGACTCCAAATAGTCCCTTAGAGCTGGAGGGACAGTGGGCGAGGGCCCCTTCACATCAGTGCAGGAATAGCAGTGAGCTCCTCTGCTCCACAGATGGGTGGAGTGTGCCTAGAAAGGCAAAGATGGAAAAGTAAGAGTGCATCCAAGGCAATATGTAAGCCAAGTTGAAAGTTATAAAAGATTTAGGTAAGCTCTTTTCTAAGCACCTTCGAAATTCCCAAAGGGCTTTTCTTATGTGGTAGGTATTATAATGAAAAAAGACCCAGACATGACAAGAGACACATGGGTGAAGACAGCTATTAAAGCTAGAATGATTGATTCCCTAACATTCCAAGGTAGCACTCTTTAACTCCAGATACAGCCACCTCTCAATGGCGGCTCCCTCATTTGCATAGGTAATTGACAGCTTGTTAACAGCTCATTAAGAACACTGAAAACCATGTGACAACTACAAACGTGTGCGTAAATGGGGATAGAATCTGTGAATTGCAGGATATTGAGAACTCAATCAGATCTCGGATTACAGGTCAGAAGACAAGCTGATTGGCTCCTATGGAGAACAAACAGGCACATCAACCGACTTTTTTTTAGAACTTTATTCAACAGTCCTGTCGTCCACAGGGTAATAAACAAAAACCCGAACATGATGATTTTCAGGGCTCAGCTTTAACAGAAGCGATGATGTGAGTACCAGTCTCACACAAATATGTGACGGCAGCTCGTTTTTGAAAACACCCATTAAATTGCTTATGCAGTTTTAAAATTTGTTCTGAAAATTCACCTTTTTCCTAAACACAAGTCATTTAGACACCACAATCTAATATTCTGCAAGTGAGAAAAATGTAAAATGTAATTTGATTTTAGCCTATAAAAAGGAGATAAGTTTCCTGATTTGCACACAGTTACTAGCGGTAAATTTGGATGCTGCATTTTTTAAAAGAACATTTGAATATAAATAGTGCAAATAATTGTTACATCAGCAAATCTCTTCTGAGTATCAGATGCCCCTGCAGAAGTCTTCTTTTGCGAACTGTCTCCCCCAGATGGAATAAGAGTTTAAAGGCTGTGTGCTCCCTGTGGCCGCGAGATGGGAGCTGAGTGCTCATTGGTGACCAAGAGTGCACTCTCTTGTACCAGCAGAGCCTGCTGATTCTTTTTTTGTTTTTTTCCTTTCTGCCTAGGTCTACTCAAAGCACACAAGTAGTGAGTATAGACTGAGGGGTCCAGGAAATGCTACTCACACTCAGTCCCTGGGATTCGGAAACCATCCTCTGGATTGCAGGCCAGCCCAGTCTGGCATGCTTCCTAGCCCTCACCAGTATGGCCAGTCCCACTCCACACTTGCTCCTTCTCCCCACACGTCTCTGTACTTTCTTACCTGACTTGTTCTCACATTCTCTGCCCTCTTTGCACAGCCACCCTGAGGCCTGGCTTTGCCAATCCCTAGCAAAATGGTTCATCCAGGGTTAGATATTTAACCTCCAAGGGTCTCATTTTCCTTACCTATAAAGTAGGAGTAGTACTTTCTACTTCAAAAGCTTGGTGCTGTCAGCTAATTGGGATAAAGCCATGTATGTACAGGATAGAATCTTGACAAGATTAGGAGTGAGAATGGATTCGCATCACCTGGTCCTGGTATTAAGGCCATACTAGAGACAGTAGTCTGCTGGGACAGAGTAGCCACTTGACCTACAAAAAGCCAATCCAGAGACTGAACAGAGACATCTATTTTGATCCAACAAGAACAGATGAACTAGACAAGGCAGGTTCTCATCTTTGGGTCTGAACTGGAAGATTAAGATGATGGATTTGGGCAGCGTTGGGAGTGAGGCTGAAAGTCCACATGGATGTGGAGCTCGGAGGGAGCACCCACAATATATCCTCTGCAAGCACAAGTTCCAAGGAAACAGTGATCATACTGAGCAGAAGCCATGAAGTGGAAAGAAGCCAGATTAGAGGAACAGAGGCTCGCACATAGAGGGCAGTAAGTGGAATAGACAGGGAGCTAGCAATGGATATGCCATTCCTTCTACCCAGTGGCCTGCTGGTTGGCTAATCTAGATGGGGCTTCAAGAAACATCTTGTCCCAAGGCCCAGAGAGCAAATAACTTAAGCTCTCCATTCCATAAGATCTCTGGTGCAACTACTGGACTCTACCATTTATGGTACGAAAGCAGCCACCGACAAAACAATAAGTCAACCCACAAGCAAGGCTGTCTTCCAACACAACTAATGCCAACAGCAGGTAGGAGGCTGCTGACCCCAGGTTGATCCACCCCATGACATGGTGGCTACGCTCCTTTAGAGCCCCCACCAGGCTATCACAGGACTCTACTCAGTGTCTTCTGATCAGTCTAAGGGCCCATTTCCAGCAATTCTTTGCCCTCCACCCAATAAGTACCCAGAGCTCCAGGAGGTAAGTGCTCATTTAGATACTGCCAGGAAGTTTTGGTTTTGAGATTGTTGAGAATGTCAAAATTTATGGGCACACACACACATCCTGAGATATCTTTGAATTTTGTTCTGTCAATGTCCCTCTTCGGCCATTGGCTATTTTCCTGTCTTTCAACTAGCCCATCCACAAGCAACACTGGAAAGCAGTATCACACTTCGTGACATAGTAATAGCCACAACAAAAGGCCAAAGATATATTTATTACCAGTCCACATCAAAGGTAAACCGAAAAATATCTGTCCTGCTTGGCCATCAGTTGGATTATGCTTGGTGCACTGAGATGCTGTACTAAAGATATTTTAAAATTACTTATAGGTTAAAAAAATTACTTATAGGTGTCTAAAAACTGGAAGATGCCCCCCCCCAGACCATTCTATTGTCTCTCAGAATACTAGAAGATGAAGCTCCCTGAGCTGTTTCGTCACGTGGTGACAATTTGCTGCAGGTGGAGATGCCCCATCACAGCACCTGCTCCCCAACATTACCTGACTAGGTATTGTGAGCAGCTGGATTTGGGAACTTACACAAACCAGGCATTTTAGAACAATTCTCTCTAATTCTCTCCTATCTTATGAAGTCGGTGTCTGTGTAACTACTATATAAAAGAGAAAACTGAGGCTTGAGGAGTTCGGGTAATTTCCCAAGGATCATGCCGTCAATAACTTGCTGAATGAAGGTGAAGCTGCTGGCAGCAAAAATGGTACCTTCGAAGGTGCTAGAATAATTGTTCTCTTCCTCCACTTCTCTCCCTACTAGTAGTCCTGGCCTGCCATGTTCTTCTCTTCTCTAGATTTCTTTATTTATTCAGAAAATAGCTCTCAATATGAAACAGGTATATAGACTGCCTTTGTTTTCTTTCTATTTAAATATAATTTTCTTATCTCAGATGCAACAAATTTCTTTAATATAAGTGTTACTTTTGGTTTCCTTCATTTCTCCCAGAGAGCCTGTCAGAGACAGAGCAAATACAGTCAATTGTGGGAGTGCAGAGGGATGGTCTTTTAGCTTTACTTCTGAGCAAAACCTACTACTGGTCAGGAAAAGTTAAACCCAGGGAACCAGCTCCTGGAGTGAGACATCTGAGAACAGAACGAAGAGAACACATTGCACAGTAGCCAGAGAAAGTGCATTAAATCCATGCAAGCCCTACACAGTGGGCAGGATAATCCAGGAGGTGAGACACGTCCATTCAATGCTTAGGTCTTCTGGAACAGAGTGTTGCTCTCTAAAATGTAGTCAGATGCCCAGCAGCCTGAACATCCCTCAGGACCTTGTTAGAAATGCTCATTCTTGGGTCACAACCCAGATGTAAGAATGAGAAGCCCCAGAGGGATTAATATTTTAATGATGTTTTCAGGTGATTCTTAAATATGCCAAAGTTTGAGAATAACTGGCTGCATACTGATATCCCCAGGGAGCGTTAAGAAAATAGTAACGCCTGAGTTAGGATTGCCAGATTTAGCAAACAAAAATGCAGGACACTAGGTTAAATTTGACTTGAATAATTTTTTAGCCTATGACCCAAATGTTGTATTTAACCCAGCACCCCCACTTGGTTCCACTCTCTCAGGGATTCCCATTTCTCTGGTCTGAGCATGGCCCCAGTGTTGGAATGTTCTAAAGCTGATATGTGCAGCCAGGGTTGAGAGGTGGACCCTTTCCCCCTTGAAAGCTTTCTTGCTTCCCCTGGATTCTAGTTCTGGGTTTGGTGGAAAGAGTGGCAGTGGAGAACATCAATCTTCCTTAAGTAGGGCAAAGATTGTAGCTTTTGGAAATGGGACAGAAACAACAAATAGGAAATCAAGTGTGGAAAGTGAAGGTATGTCATGATTCCTCTATTCTGCAGTTATATACAACTGCCACCCTTTGCTCCAGGATAGAAAAGAAATCCCTGCCAATGCACTATCTGAAAAATTGAAGGTTGCCAAATAAAGAGTTGCGTGACCTCTAGGGAGTAAGGGGTGCACACCAGCAGGCAGGATGTGGGTTAGCATGAATAGTGCTACAGTGTGGCTTTTTGGCTTCAGTTTGTAAGAGTTCCTTATGGCACCTGGGCTCATGACTCGAGTCAGAGATAGTCAGTGAACAAAAAGACTGGACACATCCCCAAAGGTAGAGATGACTGCTTCATCTGGGCCTCTGCTTCATGGCTCCTTTAATGACCATCATTTAGCTCAAGTTGAGAACCCCTTTCCCTGGGTCGTGAACTTGCCACACTTTTTAATTGGTTAAGGAGCGCTGAAAGACATTCTCTCGTTAGGAAAGAGAATTTTCTTCGTTTGCTCAGCAATCTGCGCTGTACAGGAATATAGAATAGAATTCCAGCCTTAAACAATCAGAGGAGGGTTTTAACAACTATATTCTAAAAGACTGATCATACCTACAGATCTTTCTATGCAGGAATCTTTTTTTATCTCAGTTTGATCTAAAAGTTAATCTGTTATGTTTAAATGTGTCCTATTCTTTTTCCATCCTCTGCTTTAATCCCTTTATTATTATTTTTTTAATTTATTCATGAGAGACACAGAGACAGAGGCAGAGACTCAGGCAGAGAGAGAAGCAGCCTTCTCATGGGGATCCTGATGTGGGTCTCGATCCCAGGACCCTGGGATCACGACCTGAGCCAAAGGTAAATGCTCAACCACTGAGCCACCCATGTGCCCCTAATCCCTTTAAATACATCCATATACCTATACTGATGATAGTTCATCCTTTCAGAGTTCTACTATTATCCTGTTCTATTATTTCTACTTCTTGAGGAGCCCATTATTTAGCTCAGTATATCTGCTTATTTTCTTTTCCAATGTCTTCTTTCCTAGTAGACTTATGAAAATTTTCATTGAGTTTATCGTCAGCATAGGTCTCATTTGGTTTTGCTGTTTTTAAGTCTATGGGAGATGCATGTGGCCTAAGTGTTGGAATTTTTTTTTTCTGAATGTGTTTCTAAAGAACTGTTTTACATTTCCTTCTACAGGAACCCTAGACCCATACTTACATTTCTAGACTTGAGATTTCCACATCACAAGTGCAACATGAAGTTGGACCCTACTGCCACACATCGTATACGTTTGTAGCTTTCATTTGTCATGAAAGACATTTCCTCCCTTATTCAGAAGCCAAGGGAGAAGGCAAGCTTTCTTGCTGTTTCTCCTGATCTAGCAGATCTTTTGTATGTGTATGTTTTATGCTGGGAGCCCAGTTCTCGCTTGACCACATATAGAGCCAAGCTAACTCTCCTGTTCCAATGTGGGCAAAAAATTGTCAGTCCCATTTCTAGAGTTAATACCCCCTGTAGAATATAGAGTATCATCAAATTGAACTCTCCTTTCAAGCAGCTAGGTATTCCCTTTCTTTTGAGCTCTTGTATATGTTTTTTAAATACTATCATGTGTCTCCCATATTTCCACATATTTGCACCATGGAGAGATGGTCATTGGCCCAGTCTGCCACGTTGTCAGAACCAGATGTCTGAACGTCACTCTTGCAACCAAAGAGCCAGAGACAATGAATTCTTTCCAACCCATTCAGGATCGGTTGGCAGCAAAACAAAGGCTATGAATGAAGAGTCTATGTTTAGATCAATAAGATGTAAAGAGCTGTGGCCATGATTTTGCAGAGATATTCAAAAGTGATTTGGAGAAAGCAAAGCATGGAGGAGACAATTCTCTGTTGGCCCTGGCACTTTATAATTATAATGAATTATTCATGGCAATTGATCAATATCTATTTCTGCTTAACAAACTATCCCAAAACTCTGTGGCTTAAAACAATAATCATAACTCATGATTTTGTGGTCAGGCATTTGGATAGGGCTCAGCTGGGTGATTCTTCTGCTCCAGTGGTGTTGACAGAGCTCATTCAATGGCATTTGCCTGGTGGAGGGGCTGGTCTAGAAGATCAAAGATGACTTCCCTCACAAGTTTGACACACTACCTAGGTAGCTGAACTGTTGACCAGGATGGCCTCACTAGGGTGGCAGTCACAGAAGAGCCAGACTTATCACATAGCTTAGGCCTTCAGGAGAATGTTCCAAAGGCCAGGAAGTGGATGGTGCCAGACTTCAGTCCTGAGAATCACTTTTTCCATGTTCTTGTCATCAGAGTAGTCACAGAACCCAAGCAGAGTTCAAGGAAAGGGGACTTTTGGTGAGAGGAATGTCTAAGATGCTGTGGCCATCTTTCATCTGCCATAGCGAAGCCAAGCACATGGTCCCGGATGCCAGGCAGAAGACAAAGAAACTGAAGCTTTCTCAAGTTCCTTCTGATTTGCTGACTCAGATATTCTTCTGAGCTTTTGTTTTCCCCATTGGAAAAGGGGAAGTATTAATACAAAACCAGCTCGAAGTACTTACAACTTTAAGTAATGGGAAAAACATTATATATACTTTAGCAAAGAGGGCTTTATTCTTCTCATATAAGAAGACTAGAGGTAGGAAGTCCCCGGGCTGATGCGGGAGCTTAACCATGCCACACAAAGCCAGCTGCCTTCTCTCCTTCCTCATGACCACCCTGGGCACATCAGTTTATCATTTAATAGCTTCAAGGTGGGTAGAGACCTTCCAGAATCTTCCTTCCAGGAAAAAGGCAAAAGGTAGGGACAGAGCCGCCAGGTTGTTCCTTTCTTATCAGAAATGCAAAAGCTTTTTTTCAGAAATTTCTGGCAGACTTTTGCATCTCCTTGGGTAAAACCTTGCTCTGTGGCCATTCCAGTAGCAGAAGGGAACCTGAGAAATGAGTCCTAAGCTAGGTATTTGGATGCCATTGAAAAACAGGCTTCTACTGGCAAGAAGAAAGGGGGTGGGGTAGCAAGATAATGGAGAGGCAATAAATGGTACCTACCTCAAAGACATACCAGGAACCAAATATGTATACAAAGCCTAACATGATAATACCTGGCCTGTGGCATGAACTCAAGATCTAGAGAGACTGTAGGAGGAGGAAAAGGAGGAGGCAGCAGAGGAGGAGAAAGAGGAGTTTGGATCTCAACTTGGTCAACAAAGATCAGGAGGTAGTTTGGGATGGGAATGCTTCAAATGAAATAAATAATGGCAACTTTAAATACATGAATCACAACAGAGAGCATGGGAAGAAGGCAATCTCCTCCATAAATATTTGAGGAGGAAAGTATGTAAACTCTGAATTCAATGACTGCAGATTGAGAATATTCTGCTCGTACTAGCAGAGACCTTGCTGCAAGACAAAATGGCCATCCGAGCATAGCTTGGTGTACAGTATACAAACCAACAACAACAACAAAAAGTACAACAGTGAAGACCAGCAGAACATGGATGCGGAGGGGAGAAACATCGGAGTTGCACCGGAACTGCAGAGAATATGCCCTTAGATAACAACTCTGAGAGATAATACTAGAAGTGAAGGTTAAAATCTCACTGCATGTAATTTATGATTTGAGACAGAATTATGCTTAAATTAAGAGTATGATAAATTCCAAACAGAACCCATACTGTGGATTCAATTACTAGCGTCTAATTGTTTTGTGATGCTCTGTACAACCCTTATGCATGAAGCACCTACCACACAGCCCACGACACGTGAGCTTTCTGTACGTTTCCATCCTAGCCAGACTGCTGTGGGCAGGGTCATCGTGGCATTTTAAAGTAGGGACAATAAGCCTTGAAGATGCTGAGGCTCACACGTCCACTGGTGCAGGCTTTACTTGGACACAGGACAGACTGTCACCCAAGGGCATCCTATCCGAGCCCTCACCAGGCTGGGTCATTCCCAGCTTCTCTCTGCTCTGAAGGACTCATCACAGAGTCCAGGATGGAGAGACAGTTCCTCAGGAAGTGTCTGCAGAAATGAGGCAATGACAGAAACATCAAAAATGTCCTCGTCATAGAAACCGGCAGATCCCCTGCCTACAAATGGAGTTGGGGTAGAGATGGTGGGAAAACAAGATAAAGTGCAAAGTTCTCACCACCAAGCACGTGGTCGCTACGTATTGAGACTCTGTTACACTGACCACCTCACTCTCAAATGTTCTGGGGTCTGGGTTTGTTGGTTTTTCGGCTTTTAAAAATTTTTTTTTGTTTTTGAGATTTTTAAAAATAATGGGTTTCTCATGGTCAAACCAGTATGTTGTATTTTACATTTACGGCTAACAGCCTACCTGTCATCACTTCCTAGACGAAAGTTAATCGTTCTAGACTTTGACAAACAAAATTCATTTTTCACACACATTCTGGGATTGGGTTTCCAATGTGCAGACCGAACACCTGCTCAGGGCCCAGGCACACGGGAGCCACCTCTCCCTAAAGGCAGAAGCAATTTTTGGAAGAATTTGGTATTGAAAGAACACATCGGGTCTTCTAGGTCCGATGCTCTTGCCTTTCTGATTACGTGTTAATTTTAGTTTGAAAGACACACGAAAAGGAGTGGGGTTTACTTTCAGTGCTTGAGGTTTGGAAATAGCCTGGGGACCTCTGGGCCCTGGGGATAAAGGGTCACCACCAGCCCTGGAAGGTCACCACCAGCCCCAGATGTCCCAGGAGCAGAGGCAGAGAAGTGGAAGCTGAGACTCTCCCCTCCCGGGCAGCCTCCGGCCCTTCTGCTCTGCCCACATCCTAAGCCAGGGCCACTCTGTCCCCCTGGGGAACCCGATCAAGGCAAGAAACCACCCAGGGGCCTCCTGCACGCCAACCAGGCCTGGTGGCCACCGCGCCAGCAAAGGCAGGCCACTGCCAGCACATGTCCCTGCCCACAGCGTCCCCAGGATGAGTAAGGAGAACCAAGGCCCGGCCCGAAAGGTGCATGTGTGAGTGTGCATGCACACACACGAACACACACACACACACACACACACACACTCAGGACAGCCTGCAATCCGGCCCCCCTTTTCGCAAACACCCTGACCGGCCTGCTCATTCTTCTTCCTCTCTCTCTCTCTCTCTCTGCCACCTGTCCCCCCCGCCCCCGGGGCCCGGACGACACCCTGTGTTATTAGGAGCCGCTTTTCCCATCGGTGGCACATGGAGTCCCCCTTCCTGCTCCCAAGGATCGCGACGGAGGCGCTCTCCCGCGTGACATCTGTCTTGGTGGCAGCCTCCTCAGGCGGTTCCCTTGGCAGCCTCCTTCCTGCCACCAGGCCTGTCGGGTGGCGCGGCGGCTGACGGGCTGTCACCAGCGCCTCATCTTGCAGCCTGCCATTTTCTTTTGATTTACCTTTTGATTTGGAGGCATTTGCATGCTTTCATCAGGCGGTGGACAAAGTCCTGGGCGGTGGAGGTGGCGGGTTCCCCCCCCCCAGCTCCCTGGTGCGCCCGCGTGCAGGGAGATCCCTCTGTGGCTGGGCTTTGAGGTGCAAATGGGGGGCCCGGTGGCAGGGCCTGGCCACAGCAGCAGGTGTAGACAGTCCAAAGAGGCTGTGCTGCCCAGGGCTGCGCTGCCCAGGGCTGGGCAGCCCATGACAAGTGTCCCTCTATGTCCATTAATTTCTTAATCACCCAGCGAGACCCCTGGGTAACCTGGCACTGTCGGGGTTGGGATGCACCAGCGCTGCCCCCCCCCCCCCCCCCGGGCTGGCAGCCGGCTCAGTAGGTGCCTCCCCTCCTCTCCAGGAAACTCGTTCTCTGCCTCGCGCAGCATCCCAACGAAACCACTGGAAGCTGCACCCCGCCGTCCCCGGCGGGCGGACCGAAGCGATGACAGGGTTAAATTGCTAATCAAGGTTTCGTGAGGTCTGCCAGAGACCGGTCTCCAACACTTACATCTGTTCAACAATTATTACAGCATTTTTGTCATAAAAAATTCAACACCCTGAGTGTCGTGCTAGCAAAACCTGAAAATTTATGCAGTGAATAGAATAGCTAATTTCTCTGAGGAAATGCAGGGGGGGGGGAGTGGAAATTACAGATTTTACTTAAATTCCAAACACCAGAGCACACACATCTGACGCCCTCCTTGGGTTTTGTCACCCCGCCGGACCAGAGGAGGACTTTTCACCCATCGAGGGGCAGGGGTGGCTCTCAGGGAGGGGTCCCACCTGGGAAGGAGCCACACCTTGGAGCTGCACACTGGTCTGTGCACCCACTAGGCCCCCCCCAACCCCATCCCGGGAGCCTGTAACAGACCAACCCCTACCCCCCCCCCCCCAGTGAAACAGACACCTCATAGTGACCCAGGCGGGTTCTGGAGCGAGGGCATGGCTGCTTATACCACCCAATTTGTCCCACACCATTAAAACCACTCCCTTGGAAGCAACGGGATGGAGAAGGACCCCAACAGCTTGGAGAGTCTTTAATCTCCTTAATTCATTCTAATGCTGTTTGATGCTTGCAACCGAGTCACTGGAGTTTGCCTCTCTGCTCCATAAAGGTCTGGAATATGGATTTTATGCTAAAACTAAAGCTGTCTAGTTAGGATGCCAGTGGAGTGGAACAATATGCTACAGGCGATCGCCGACTATTCTCCAGGGCCGGAGCCTCACTTCCCCGACTGGGAGTTGCTACCGTAATAATCATTGCAACTGGGCTGGACAGGAATTTCTTGCAGTGGCACCATCGACATTAGCCAGATTTTCAGGAACCTGGCTGCAGAGGTGGGGATGTGTACTCCTCTCTTCTAAAGACTGGAGCAGGCTCTCTGATTTCTGGATCCTGGACCATGTTGCTCATGCATCACTGCCCTTGGCCCAAACATCCCCGCTTCACGAACGCTTTGGGTCAGGCGCAGTCAGTGTTTTGGCTGCAGGAGCATACATCTCTTTACCCCACTCCGAGGTCGGGGAGTACCAGCCAGAGGGACACACAGTGGCCTGGAGAAGCCAAGAGAAGAATCCACCACTGCCATTTATGTGTTAATGAAAAGGATGCACAGTTCTGGAGTAAAATAAGCACCAACCCTTTCCCTTTTCAGTGTTTTCTTCTCTTCCTCCTCTGCTTCATCCCTTCCTTGGAGGTGTAATATGCCTTCAGAAGAGTCCAGGGAAGCTGCAATTTGGAGGTGCCCTGATTAGTTCTTGGGTGGATATGCAGACACGGTGGACCAGGCCCACGGGACAGGAGGTGACAGTGTGCTAGGCCCTCCGCTGCCGCCGGGCTGCGCCTGGGGCACAGAGCGCCCACCGGGAGGAGGGCTGGCCCCACCTGCTCCCGACTGGAACGTCCCCAGGCACTGGTGTCAGCCTGGGCACTGCCTCTGGCTCTGTCACACAGCGAGGCCTCCCGATGGGTCCTCCTGCCTGACATCCCCCGTGAGCCTGTTCCTGGGCTGGAGAGCACCAGGCTGGGAGGTTGGGACATCAGTGCTTGTCAGGCGGAGGAGGACCCGAGCAACCCCGTGTGCACCTGCCCTGCATGGACACAATCAGAAAAATAATAGCAACTGCATTGTTATCGATAACCAAACAATTACTGGCTCCCAGGATCTCATGCTAAACCCTTCACCTCGTTTAATTTTCAAAACAACCTATGAAGTATGTGTTGCCATCCCCTTTTGCCAGCTGAGGACCGGGCTGCCTAAAGATTGAGTAGACTCCCTAGGATTGCACAGTGTGGAACCATAAGAACCAGGACCAGATCCCAGACTGGTCATCCCCCAAGCCTGTAGCCATCTCCTTGCCACACCTCCCCTGACACCACTTCCCAGTTGAGAAGCAAGGTTAGCAGGTGATTTACAATGAAAATGGTAAAGGGCCGAGTTCCAGAATCAGGTGTGTGTCCATGTGTGGGCAGACGGCAGCTGGCCAGTCTGTCATTCAGAGGACGGGGACAAACCAAAAGACTTGGGAAATGGACAGGCGATTAGCCTGACTTGAGAGAATGAAAGTCTCAGAGGTGAAATTTCCAACAAGGGGTTCTACTGTTCTCTTTCCTCCTCCAGGGCTGTGATTTTCCAACCATGTGTCCCAGAGAGGTATCGTTTCAGGGTCCGTCCTGCTGTAAATGGGGTTGCAAAGCTCTGAGGTCCCCACATGGGTCACATTTATCTGCTTTTCTTGACTTTGCACCCCAAATGCTGAAATCCAAGCGCCGGGAACTTCCACTCAGCGAGACCCCTCTTTTTCAGTTACTGCCAGCTGTTTGCCAGACCAGTCTCTGCTGACAGAAGGTCTCAAGGCCACTCTGTATCCTGGCTGCCTCAATACAAAAGGCTCCTGACCTCACATCAGCTCAGAGGATTGTTTTATTTTTCCCATCAGATACTTTGTCACTTCTATCTGCCTAAGAAATTACCCAACTCTCAACTCCATAAGCAAATCCGTGAACCTGCTCCTTGCAAGACAATCTAGGTTCAGGGGAACCCGGGGCTCTGGACTTTCAAATGAATCATGTTATTTTATTCATTTACTAAACAACCTTCTAGACACAGAAATAAACATAACTTACTTATGTTAGTGAGTCGTACAACATTACCATTGTTAGCGGTCAAAATATCAAATAGTAGCAGTTCGGTATAGCTTAACCTAATATGATTTTATGAATGTTCTCATCTAAACAAATGATCCTTACAAATGAGTAAATGAGCCTTTCATATTATAAATGATCCTTATAGACACCATAACTTCTGTAGACCTAAAAGAAACAAAATATCTCTCTGTCTTAGAAACTAGCATATGACAAAAGAAATAGCCAAAGTGACAGGATTTAATGAGTATCTCTGCTTAGGTCCTTTCACACATAATGTTTTATTCAATCTTTACAATAACTCTTGGGTAGAAAGTGTCATTCAACTTTTAATACTTGAGAAGACTAAAACTCAGAGAGGTAAAATGATTTCCCCAAAGCCACACAGCAAGATGACAGGGTCAGCATCTTAACCTATATCTATTTGATTCCAAAGCTCATGTTCTTTTTATTAGACTTTGTGGGTTTTTAAAAAAATATTTTATTTATTTGTTTATTCATAAGAGAGAGGCAGAGACGTAGGCAGAGGGAGGAGCAGGCTCCATGCAGGGAGCCCAATGTGGGACTCAATCCCAGGACTCCAGGATCATGCCCTGAGCTGAAGGCAGATGCTCAACTGCTGAGCTCCCTACGTGTCCCTAGATTTTGTGTTTTACCAAGAATCACATTCTAGAAATTTCCTAATGGTCAGAGTACTCTTCCCAATTAAGTCTGGCCCTACCCGCTTTGATATATTCACCAAAACAAAAACAAAAACAAAAACAACAACAACAACAACAACAATGAAACACTCAAGGCCACAATAACACTAAAAACAAACTCACCTTATAGACAAATCGTCCATTCTCTACTTTAAAGGTGAATAAGAAAAGATTGGTCAGTGACTCATGTCTTCACTCTGAAAAAAACAACATGGCCAACAAGAAGGTACAGGGAAAAATATCCAACTAAATAATCCATTAGTCCCTTCTTGAGCATCTTGGAGGCTGCACAATTGAATGTGAGACCTGTTGATAATCCCTACACTTTTGAGCACTTCCTGACATACTCAGAAACCACACTATTCACTTCATTTCTGTTCATTTATACTTTCCTCTTCTGTAGCCACTTGGAAGACTAAAACCCCCCAGCACCAATTATTGCACAGGAATAAGAATCAAAGGTAAGAACATAGTGTTTGCTGAGGTATGAAGTAAGCAGAAGCTCCGGGAAACTCATGACAAGCATAGAGAGTGAAGGACTTTAAAAAGTATAATTCAGGGCACCTGAGTGGCTTAGTTCATTGAGCATCTGACTCTTGGTTTCAGCTTCAGTCATGATCTCAGGGTCCTGAGATCAAGCCCCACATCAGGCTCCATGCTCAGCAGGGGGTCTGTTTGAAGATTCTCTCCCTCGGTCCCTCCCTCTACTCACATGCACTCTCTCTCTCTCAAATAAATTAATTAATAATTTTTCAAAGTTCACATCAGTATACATCAAAATCAGTATACATCAAAATAAGAAGAATCATAGATACCGCAAATAATCTCTGAGTAAAAATTTATCTGTAGGGGCAGATAGATAAATGGGTGGCTCAATGGTTGAGTATTTGCCTTCGGCTCAGGTTGTGATCCTGGAGTCGTGGGACTGAGTCCTGCATCGGGCTCCCTGCAAGGAGCCTGCTCCTCCCTCTGTCTATGTCTCTGCCTCTCTGTGTGTCTCTCTCATGAATAAATAAATAAATAAAATCTTTTGAAAAGAAAAAGAAATAGCATAGCAGGTTAAGAGGTAGCCTGAGATCTACAAAGATCTGAAATAAATTTTGGAACAATCAATAATAGCTAATATTTACTAAGAGTTTACAAGGCCCCAAACATGCTCTTTATACCTATTAGCTCAGTCAGTTCTTGTAACACCTTCCCAAGTGCCCTTTTCTATCTCATTCCCCTGACAGACAAGAAGATGGAGGCACACATAGCAGTTAAACCTCTTGTCCAATTCAAGTAACTAATTAAGTGGAAGAGCTGAGATTTAAACCCATCTGCCTAAGCCTACACACTTGGCCATCAGACCATACTTCACTGATAGAATCAAAGAACAGAATCTACACAGCAGAGAAATAATTTCATAAATAGAAAGCAAACCAAAGAATCCTTCCAGGGATTTAGAGTGGAGGGCAGAAAACTACGGCCCATGGGCCAAATCTGGTGCTTTACCTGCTTTGATAAACAAAGTTTTATCAGAACCTCAGTCATACTCAGTAGTTGATGCATTTCTATGGTGGTTCTTGGTGCATCAAAGGCAGAATTGAGTAGCTGATCCCAAGAGTGCATGGCCCATGGAGCTGAAAATACTTAGCCCATTAGCCTTAATTTCACCTTCTACAGAGAAAGTTTATTGTTCTCTTGTTTAGGGAAAGATGACAAAGAGACACAAGTTGTATGAAATGAGGTGAAGTTGTGGAAAATATAGAGCAAAGACCTGCTGCGCAAAAAGTCAGCATTTGAGAGGACATGACCAGGCCAGGGGAGCTGAAAAGCAAATCAAATATGTACAGAAGAATTTAGAACTGGAGACAGCTTTTTTTTTTAACCTCAAAAAAAAAAAAATCCCACATTATTCCAAACAATCACACTCTAAAGAAACTCATATTTTAGAGGAATTTTGAATCTCTGAGGAAAATTTTTCCTGCAGACTTGGGGAGTTGATCAGAGAGTTAGCAGGTAACCTAAAAAAAGAAAATTCACATGTGGCTTATCTCACACTTCAAAAGTGTCCCTATCAAGAGGCAAGTAGAACAAAGTCAAATAATCTTTGAGAAGAAAATGGCATGATTCAAGAATTTTATACCCAGCCCAGGGGTCATGCATAAAAGAAAAAAGAAGACATTCAGCTATGCAAGAGAGCATACCACCACTATGCTCATCCTGGAGAATACCACCTGAAGAGATGCTGGAAATGACAGAGTAATTAATCAGAATATATAATTTGAAGACAGAAAAACTATGATTCAGAATAGTGCTTTGAGTGTAGATCACAGAGAGTTAATTACAAATCATTTCAGGAATTACAGTAGGAAAAATTAGCATTCAAAAATGAAGAAGTCATGTTGAACAAAGTATGTAATTTAAAAATAATAAACCATCTCAAGAAGAGCAAAACAAATCTAAGGACAAAAGAAGCTAAGGAATAAATGCAATCAAGTTAAATATTCATTAATTATACACTGATATAATAGCATTAATAAATGATTGTAAGAGCTGATTTTCAGGAAAAAAATGTCACTACTAAGTCCAAATTAAGAAACAAATAAACAAAATTGGATATGAGAAATTACATAGTTTCAGGCAAGCCTTAAAAATTATAAAAATATAGAATATGTAGTCCTGTACAAAGACATTTGAAAATGTAATGAAATAGGTGATTCTATGGGAGAGTGAAAATAACAAAAATTAATCCAAGAAGGATTAGAAAACTTTATAAAACCTATAGCCATGGGAAAAACATGGGAAAAGAACTTTCAACATAATTAACTCCTCCAAAGACCCATAGGCCAAGTAATTTTGCTAGTCCTTTATAACTTCAAGGAATAGATAATTATTATTACATACAATTTGATCCAGAGCATACATAATAATGGAAAAATCTTTCATTCATGCTATAATGATACTTCACACCCAGGTCAAAAGCTGGCAAAGAATGGCACAAAAAGAAGACTCGATATCTGAATTACTCATTAGAACAGTCAGTATTCCAAATCATATACTAGCTAAATTAATTCAAATACACAGTGAAAGAATTCCAGATACTAGGAATATACGGAAATCTTAATATTAACAATTTATTCATTTAATTTATCACATTACATTAAGATGCCAAAGTTGGAAGAAATTATATGCATAACATGATCTTTATAGAAGCCAAAATAATTTCATAAATTCAACTCTCATGCCTTTAAAAAAAAATCATTTTGGGCACCTGGGTGGCTCAGTTGGTTAAGCATCTGCCTTCAGCTCAGGTCATGATCCCAGAGTCCTGGGATCGAGCCCTACTTCGGGCTCCCTGCTCAGCAGGGAGTCTGTTTCTCCCTCTCCCTCTGCAGCTCTCTTTCCCTCCATCAAATAAATAAATAAAAATCTTTATAAAAAATAAAATTATTTTTTTAAATCTTTGAAGCATTCAAAGACCAGAAGAACCTTTCCTTAATATTTAAAGACTATATTTCTTAAACAGTAGTCAATAAAATATATAATGCTCACATCCTACATCCAGCCCATTCAAGTCAAGGCTAGTACAAAGAGAGCAGCCCTGACCATTCATACTGGGGATTATTCTCTACATTCCAGACAGTGCTATGAAATGGGAGAAAAAAACACAGTTATGCAAATCATAAAGAAGAAGCATACTCATTAATCATTCATAATCATTAACTTCATAAACCACTAGATAATATATATGGAATATCTTACATAATTAACAGAACAAAAATACTCAGAGCTTTAAGCCAGTTCAATCAACTAACCAGATATAAGACAAGCAACCTGGACAAAGCTGGGTGCAAGCATAAGCCATCTTAGCAGAAGCCACTCTCAAAGGAAACACAAATACAACATCCAAAAAGAATTTGGAAGTAAATCTATCTTTACTGTCATGCCTTAAAAAATTGTCAAGGCAGTTTTATATTGCATTACAAAAAAGAAGAACTTCTTTAGAATCCTCTTTAGGCATCTATTACCCCAGTTTCCTATTTATTTATCCCACATAGTTCTGCCTCCAATCCCTTGTTGAAATTCCTCAACACTACCTCAGAATTTACTTAAAATTTCTACTCCCAGGATGCCTGAGTGGCTGGCTCAGTGGTTGAGCATCTGCCTTTGGCTCAGGGTGTGATCCCAGGGTCCTGGGATCGAGTCCCACGTCAGGCTTCCTACGTGGAGCCTGCTTCTCCCTCTGCCTATGTCTCTGCCTCTCTCTCCATGTCTCTCATGAATAAATAAATAAAACCTTTAAAAAAAATTTCTATTCTCCCCACCAAAAAAAAATTCTGGTCCAGACTGCTTTTCAGCCAGAAAAAATAAATCAGCCTATTATTCTCAAATTAATATTTATTTTGAACATAATTCTAGCCAAATCTCCATTTTGGTGGGGGGCAAGGAGGAGTAGTACGAGGTGGGAGTGGATGGATGATTTTAAATTTTATTTGGAAGATTTAGACAAACATGCAAAAGAAAATTTTGAAAAAGTAATGTGAAGGGAAGATGCCCTACTTTAAATTGACTTTATTATAAAACCATAATAATAGCAATTGAAATAATGTGATCTTGCCCATAATAGATTAGAATAGCTAATTCTGAAGCAGACTTGTGTCTGAGGGCATGTGTGTACAAACTTAATATATGAGAAAAGAGTAATCAAAATCCAGTTGTAAAGAGATTGATGATCCAACAGATGAAATTATAAAAGTGACACTATTTTTTAAATATTTTATTTATTTATTTATTTATTTATTTTATTTAGCACACATGTGCAAACAGTGGGGAGGAGCAGGGGGAGAGGGAGAGAGATAATCCCAAGCAGACTCCCCTTGAGCACAGAGCCCTACACGGGACTTGATCTCATCACCCTGAGAACATGACCTGAGCCAAAAACAAGAGTCAACCAATGAGCCACCTAGGCATCCCAAAAAGGTGACATATTTTTAAAAGAAAAGTTCAATCTCAGTTCCACTCAGGTAGCTTATATTTAAAGTAAAGTTAAAAAACAAATAAATAAAAAAGAAGTTCTTCTGAAAAACATAAACCTGTGCTGAAATTCCGGATGGATAAAAAGACTCCCTAAGGATAAAATTCATGGCAAAACCCTCAGCATTCTCAATACACCTGACCACAGAAAACTTTAAAACTTTCCCTATCAAATATCATCAGAAACAAAATTAAAATGCAATGCAAAAGAAAGTTTGCTACAAATATATCAGAAACAATATTAATAGACTTTATTGTTTTTAATTTTTTATTAATAATAGATTTATTTTTTACTGGTGTTCAATTTGCCAACATACAGAATAACACCCAGTGCTCATCCCATCAAGTGCCCCCCTCAACGCCCGTCACCCATTCACCCCCACCCCCCGCCTTCCTCCACTTCGACCACCCGTAGTTCGTTTCCCAGAGTTAGGAGTCTTTATGTTCTGTCTCCCTTTCTGATATTTCCTACCCATTTCTTCTCCCTTCCCTTCTATTCCCTTTCACTATTATTTATATTCCCCAAATTAATAGACTTTAGATGCAAAGATATCCAATTACTTAAATCCGTACACAGAGACACCTCAAAAGGAAAAAAATAGGCAAAATCTATCCATAAAAAACTCAAAGTAAAAAAGTATGGATAAGTGGCCAAATAAATAAAAAACCAATCATTGTGATTAGTAATTTAAAACAGAAAAAGCAATATGGATTTGGAATTTTGTCCTTGATAACTTTGGAGATGTGTGGCAGGACCGGGACCTTCATTTACCACTTGGGAGGCTCACCAGAGTCTGTACCCCAAGAAGAGGCCATTGGCCGCCAGCCCACAGTCTCCGTGTGCTACAGCAGTCAGAAGCGATATTTGTTAAATGAAAAAGTATAATTAAACTTCCAGAGGTAATATGTTCAAGAAGCTTAAAATATTTATCCATATTTTTTATTTCACTCCTACAGAAGAGGCATCTCCAGAAATAATCAAATGCTCAGATGAAGATATATTTACAGGGATGTTAACCGCAGCATTACTCTAGTGTAAACAAATGACAATCGTGAAAATCTCTAATAATTAGAGTAAAATTACCTTCATTTCATTACATTTTAAGTTTTCTTTTTTTTTTTTTTTAAATGGTATTTGCTCCCCCCCCCCCCAAAAAAGATTTGATGTATAAGAAAAATGATGAGCTGGAAAGAAAGGATAATGTGGTACATACAAACCAACTTTCATAAAATAAATATATGTACACACACACACAAAACAAAATATAAAATAAAATAAAATAAAATAAAATAAAATAAAATAAAATAAAATAAAATAAAATAAAAACATGGTTTGCTCCCCTTCTGGCCCAGGCCAGCCAAGTCCTCTAAGGGGCCCTCTGACTTTAACTGCTCAATTTCTTTATTTCTGGACCTCTTTGTAGCAATATGAGCCAAAAAGAAGTCAAAGTCAGCTTGTTTGACTTACACTGTAGGGTGGCTACCCTTCACAAATACAAATACAGGATGTCAGGGTAACTTTGATACACAATGAATAATTTTTAGTATAAATCTATCTTAAATGTTCATGAGGCATACTTATACTAAAAGCTTATTCATTAACTGAGATTCAAATTTAACTGGGAATCCTGTGTTTTAATCTGGCAACCCTGATAGGGAATGACTGTTTAAAGGAGGGGGAAAAGCAAATGAGTAAAACTGAGGAGAATCTGAAGGACCTGAGTCTCTGATCCCATTTGGGGAAGTTGGATGAGGGAGACCAGGGGACGGGGCTGAGGGCAGCAGAGGTCTGGTGTAAGGCATGGGCAGCAGGACCTTGCAACAGACAGAGCCCGAGCATTTGAAAGTCTTCACTGTACATTTTCTGGATCTCAGACAGGTGCTCCTTCCGAAAGTGACATCATGCTGAGCCAGGCCACAAAATGGCCCAGCTAAATATAAATGACCTAGAAAAGCAAAAAAGATTGACAGGGTCAGTATGGACATGCTGAGGGGAAGGCCAGAGTGTGCTGTCTACATCTATCTATGTTCTGTGTTCTTCTCTACATGTGTCTACATGTAAGATTTACAGATTTTCTGCAATGGGCACAATTTATTTAGCAAAGAGGACAAACATGGTACTTACTTTTAAAATCTGGGGATCCCTGGGTGGCTCAGTGGTTTAGCCCTGCCTTCAGCCGAGGTCGTGATCCTGGAGTCCAGGGATGAGTCCTGCATCAGGCTCCCTGCATGGAGCCTGCTTCTCCCTCTGCCTGTCTCTCTCTGTCTCTCTGTCTCTGTCTCTCTGTCTCCCATGAATAAATAAAATTTAAAAAAAAATCTAACCTTGCAGGTGCCAAAAGACAGTCATCTTTAGCAGGAGCATCCCAAATGTGAGGGCATCCTGGATCATGGTGTCAATACCAGAATTCCCCTGCTGGCCCCAAAGGCACATCCCAAGAAACTTGCCTTTCTGCTCCATCAGGGTCTGAAACCCATCCCAGGCTTGTAGGTATGAAGAAAGGAGCCCCCCTACCATCCTGAATAGGTGTCTACACATCATTGTAGGGTCCCTGAAGCTGTTCTTTGTAGACGGGCCATGCCCTGTTTCAGACCCTTGATGATGAGGAGAAGGAGACCCAAGAGCCTCTCCTGGTCAGGCCCAGAGTCACCCCCATCTCCACCTGTCTCCTGGCCCCACCTTGCTGCTGCCTCTCATACATCTGGCCTCACCTCTGCTCCACCTAATGCTCTTATACCCTTGTCTGGTAAAGGGACAGCTTTAAGAGCTCCAGACCCTACATCAGGAGCTTCACCTACATCACCTCATTGCATCTTCACAACAACACATCAGCAAGTAGTAAAACCATCTTTTAGAGTCGAAGCTAAATTACTGACCCCCGTCAGCCAACTAATTAGGTTCTGGAGCTGGGATTCAAATCCCACCTTGATCGGTACCAAGCAGGGTACAGTCCACTGAATTAACTGCTCTGATAGGTCCCCAACAAGTCATTTTTGAATGAAAGAATGAAATCAGTGTGTCCAGACAAGAGATGGACCTCAGCCCAGTCACAAGCCTCATAAGGCTTACGGATATATTTGGTGTACCCTGCACGGTGTCTTCAACATTTTTAATTTAGATTTCTCCCCTTAGGCCTTTGGAGATGTTGCATCATGGGCCACATTTCTAGCTTCCTTTGAAAAAAATCAGGTCAGACCATCATAGGTAACCACCCTCTAGAGCTTGAAATGTCACTACTTGCCCCAGTGGCCTGTCTGTGGTCTTCACGTGCAGTACTTGCCAGTACCCTATGGCAACAACTTCTTCACACTTACCTGAATGATTTTAATTTTATTTTCATTATCTCCCCAAGAAATGCATCCTACCCATGGTCTCCCACAGCCTAATTATCTCTTGCCTCTGGTCAACCTCATCCCTCCCTGGCTCCCTCATGTAAAGGAGCCACTTTCTCCCCTGGTATATACCTCTAAGACATTCTCAAAATAACTGTGTTCAGTTGAGGGCCTACTGTGTGACAGTCACTCCTTCATAATTCAATCCTCACCAGGCTCCAAGAGATGGAGAATCAAGACAGGAGTCACAACCAGGCTGGCCTCACTCTCAGCCCTGGGCATGTCTCACTGAACTCGTTGACCACCCAACACATCATCATGTCCTGTGATTGCCTAGGTCCCTGGGCCAGTTTTGGACTCTCAGGACACCAGGACCTTCTTGAGCACCATGAAGCCCGATATCTCTGGGTGTCCCAGTGCCAGCACTGAGCTTGGGGCATGGTGGACTCTCCTTTAAACACTTATGGACTAAAAAAGAGAACCAAAAAAAAAAAAAAAAAAAAAGAAGGGAGGAAGGGAGATTGAGTGGATGGAATGCTTGCTTTAGCCAGCCCAGAGTTTGAAGCAAGCACTCAGAGCACCCAGCCTTGCCCTTACAGTTAGACAAGGGAGCACAGTAGCCCCCACGCAATGCAGGGCACTTTGTGTCTGGGGTCCTCCCACACCAGGGCCCCTACACTTCACGGGGGTGCCAACATGGTCATTAAGTCCATTGGGACCCGCTCGTCCCTGAGCCAAATCCTCTGACAAAGAGATGAAATAACTCATCATTGCCTAGAAGCTTTCCCATAACCGATACGATGTTAGAGTCTTGACAAGTCATTGAAGGAAAATCTACTTCTTTCCTTTCTCCTGAAAACAGATCATTAGCCTTAATTTAAGTCAAAGAGGCGGGAGAAGGGGCAGTCATTTCAGGAAATATGAGTGACGATTGTTTAATCCCATTTAGGGACACTTTGAGCAATGACTTATAGATGATGAGAGATTTAAAATTCTTTGGTCAGTCTCTTGCTAAAGGCTTTTTACGAGGGAAAGAATGAGTAATGCAATGCAGACCATCTAGCTTTTCATGAGCTTTTATTCGTGATTTGTTGGACGTGGATAACATAAATTTTGCGACCAATCTATTAACAACTTAAATTGGAACTCGGTTTCCCTGCTCTCCACGTAGCATTTCAGAAACAAGTGTAATAACTGGAGGATCGATAATTCCTATTCAGTAGAGTATCTGAGCTAAGCGAACATGACTGCAATATTTCTATTTATTGAATATCATGTCAACAAATTCCCATTTCAAGCACAATAAAACGAGTTACATGCAGTGTCAAGGTTGTTTATCCATACGAAGAGTACGCAATGTATTTCACTTTTTTAAGCATAGTGCGAACGTTCTTTATTTAAAATCATCCATGTTTTGATCCACTCTGCCAAGTAAAAATAATTTTGCATTGAATCTGTCAGCTGTCGAATCACATTATGTCCCATAAAACGGACAGCAGCTTCAAGAGGAGAAACACCACGATGTTGTTGTTTTACTCTCTCTCTGTTTATTGAGCGAAGCATGAGGTTAGTTTATTCAAGGTATGAATGTAAACATGGACATTAAAAAAAAAAAAAAGATACAGCAAGGAAAGAGATTGCTAAATTTACCAGATGAGGAAGTAACTTAGCTGCAAAATTATTTCCAACCTATAGTTCTCAAACACAGCGTGAAAAGCCTGAAAAATGAAATTTTAGTCATTAGAACCTGACAGCTTCCAGTCATAATATGCTGACATGTGTAACGGGAATTAAGAGGTTCTACCGGTGGAATGAACGTTAATTTTTTTTTAGGCAAATCATTTATTTCAGCTCCGTGAATCGCAGCACGGCAGCGGATCACCGGACACTTATAAATGGCATAATACAACTTTCTGAGGTTTTGTGTTCCTTCTTAAGTAGCTTCCACTTACGAACACTAATTACTGGCTGAATGGAGCCCTTTCTGCGAGGCAAAGCAAAGGAGGCCTATTCAGAATGGAAAGAAGTTTCCAGGGGCTCCACGGAGGGGCCACGGTCGCTAGGATCCTGCCCTTTGGTGCCTCACTGAGGCGATTTTGCAATTTAATTGGGTTGTCTTTTCAGGGAGAGATCACAGCTTCCCTATGATCACTCATCACCAACAAATATTTACCGAGTGAACCGTGCGACGCACATCGTCCCGGCTACAGAAACACATAGAAGACTAAGACAAGCCCCTTTCTTTGATCTAATTCCTTCCGAGGACAGGTTGGGGGGGGTGGGGGGCTACGTATGTAACCAAAGAAACGCTTAGTGCTGACACAGCAGGTCAGAGATGAGCGGGGACTTCCCTGGGATGCTGAGGACCAGGTGAGCAAAGGTTCTGGGGTCAATGGCCTGGGTGCAAATCCCAGCAACTTCACTGAAAAGTCATGTGGCCCTGGCCAAGGAAGGTGCCTCCCTGTGACTTGCAAGCTTCCCTCTCAGGACTGTGGGGAGGATTCAGTGAACCGCCCTATACATGTGAAGTGTTTGTGGCACACAGTGAGAGTTCTCAGGTGACCAGTGGGTATTTGCCAGAATAATAACGGTGAGACATTGCAAGACACCATCACAGAAGCTCCTGGATGGGAACCAGGAGATAACCTGTGGGCCCAGAGAATAGAACATGAAGCCAAGGGGATTTCCTCCAGCCTTAAAATCAAATGCAATGACATGCTTGGAACCCGTAAATCCTTTCTTCTGTCAGATTCCTCCCTTTTGGAATGAGATGTCTATCCTTTGCCTGTCTCACTCTTGTGTTTTGGAAACAAATAACTTGTTTGGTTTCACAGGCTTACAACTAGAGAGGATTCTTACCTTAGGTTGAATCCTAACTTGAAAGCCAACCAGATCTTCACATGGTATTTAGATAAGATTTTGGACTTCCAGTTGATGCTGGAATGGATGAAGACTCTGGGGCTTCTGAGGACACGGGAATGTATTATTTTGCATATGGGTAGGACATGAGTTAAGGGGTGGGAAAGAGGGAAAAGTGTTGTGGGCTGAACTGTGTCCTCCCAAAATTCATATGTTCAAGTCCCAATCCCCAGGGAGTTCAGAATGTGGCTGTATTCTGGAGATGGGGTCTCTAATGAGGTAATTAGGGTAAAATGAGGTCACTAGAGTGGGTTCTGATCCAACATGACAAGTGTCCTTGTAGGAAGAGGAGGGGAAGACACAGGCAGGCACAGAGGGAAGACCATGGAAAGGTAAAAGGAGAAGATGGTTATCTACCGCCCAGAAACAGAGGCCTCCAAAGAAACCAACCCTGCCAATACCCCGATCTCGGACTTTCAGCCCCCAGAGTTGTGGGGAGATAAATTTCTGTTGTTTAAACAGGCCAGTCTATGGTGCTTTGGTGTGACAGCTGGGCAAGCTAATACAGACTTTTCTAAAGAGTCTGCAGATGCTTCACTGGGCCCCACAGGTTGAAAATCTCTACCTCATATCGTTTCACGCAGCAGTCCTGGGAGGGCAGAGCAGAGAGACATGGGTTCCCAGCTCACCTCCTGCTAAAGTTTAAGTGCTAATCCATGTTGAAAATTCAGGTTTGGCCCTCTGGATCTCAGCTTCTCTCTTGAAAATAAAGACGTTGGCCAAGATGGCCCACCATGTCCCACGGTGACTCTGCAGACAAATGAAGTGCTGCATCTTGGCCTTTCCCCGGCAGAGTGGGTGCATAAGGAAGGAGACAACAGAATAGCAAGAAAAGTGTGGTCTCTACTGACCAAGGATCCCCGGTCTAGATTTTGAAGTTGGGGGGAGGGCGGGCAGGGGGTAGAGATCAACATTAAACTGGCAATTGTAAACTGGCATCCTGTGATTGCCATGGGGATAAGAAAGACAGTATTTTACACATCTGCCAATGGCCATGAACCACTCAATTCTAGCTTTGAAAAACAACCAGAAATCAAAGACCAGCCACATGGACCTCCAGGTCCATGGGGCACCGCTCTGGGTTCTGATAGTGGGGAAAGCACATTCCTGGCATACCTTCTGCACTCAGTGGATGAGAAAATAAAGGCAGAACCCCTGTCCTGGGTTGTGGGGTGAATTAAACTTTGGGGATCCCTGAAGTGGCAGTTGACAAAAAAAAGCCCCAGGGAGTCTGGAAACCTGTAATTAGCAGACAGGGAGAAGCAGAGTAAGGAAGCCTATTTGGGAAGGGTAGGCCCTCAGGACAGGAGTGCCGGGCCAGGGGCCCGGGTACCACACAGGCCGTTTTGAATCATTTGCATTCTTCCTTTTAGTCTCTACCATGAAGCCCTGAGAGGCGGGTTAAGTCATTTACAGGGTGATTAATTTTCTTGCAAGGGATGTAGGCCTATTCCCGAAGGCCTCACATAATTCAAAACCAGCACAATTCAAGATTAATTCTCTGGAGGAGGAAATGTAAAGTAGGGTTTGCATTATTTCTAAATCTGTGCATAAACTAAGACTATTAATACATTATATATCACAATTTCAGATTTGTACGATTCGGATTCGCAAAAAAAGAAAGAAAGAAAGAAAGAAAGAAAGAAAGAAAGAAAGAAAGAAAAGAAAAGAAAAGAAAAGAAAAGAAAAGAAAAGAAAAGAAAAGAAAAGAAAAGAAAGAAAAAACCCACAATCACACCCTGCACATATTCTGGGGCCAGGGGACATGATTAGCAGGTGCCAAGACAAGCCATCTATCTTGGAGGGGACCTGAAGCCAATCTGCTTAAGGCCAGAGCACCTGGACCTGGACCTTCCCCTGACCCAGACCCCAGCTCCTCCTTTGCCAAGGCAATCCTGAAATGCCTCATCTTCCCTCAGACAAGCCAGGGTTTTCTTTTCTTCTTTTCTTTAAAGATTTATTTCTTTATTTTTGAGAGACAGAGAGAGCATGCACAAGCAGGAGGGGCACAGGGAGACGGCAAAAGAATCTCAAGCAGGCTCCATGCTGAGCATGGGGCTCAACCCCATGACCATGAGATGACAACCTGAGCCAAAAACAAGAGTTGGAAGCTTAACCAACTATGTTACCCAGGTGCCCCAAACCAGAGTTTTGCCTGTGATGAGACAGGGCAGCTTAGTGGCCAAAATTGTCATCTTTGACTTCAGAAAGACATGCATTCAAGTCCTGGTTCAGCTACAAGGGTCTTGGGCCAAGCACTCCAACTCCTTAGCTCTCATGCCCCTTGCCTGTAAACTAGTACTAATAATCATCATAACTAACAGTAACAGTAATAATAGCTGATTCAGAAGGGGGTCTTCAGGGTTCAACCAGATAATGCAGACTGTGATTGACACACATAAGTGCTGGGTGACTATTGGGTTGTATCATCGGTTTACACATCCCATGACCCCTCAGTCTTCCTGTTGAGCACATTACCATGCCTGCTTTATAAGCAGAGAACTGGGATGTCAGACAGGGAAGAGGCCAGCTCAGTTTCTAGAACTAGTAAGACGACAGGTAGGAGGCAGGAAGCCACATCTCCCTGGATGCACAGTCTACACGCACACTTTCTTTTCCACTCCCGTGCGCTGCCCCTGGAGAGCTCTAGGAGCCCACGATGTGGTCCAGAGCGGTAGTAGGGGTGGGGGGCATTCGAAACCCCAGCACAGACTGGGCCTCTCCAGCCACCATCCTCCTGCGTGGAGCTGCCACCTGCACCACCGATGGGCACAAGCGTGCTTCCAGTGGCTACAGGCATTTCAATATCGCCAGGACATGATGCGCTGTAAAAACACAACATCATTGCTTACCGGGGGCTTATAGAAATAATTGCGATCCAGCCTGGCCTCTGTCACTAGTAATTTATCGCACAGCTCTTCTTTTTGTTAATGCAGTTTACATGAGTCAAACGAATTATATGTAAATGAGGAAGCGTGTTACACTTGGAGTCGAGAAGTGACATGCCTAGGTGTGAATAAGATATTTTCAAATTTTGCAATTCCCCGATGGAGGCAGGTGATAGGTTCGTGATGGGAAAGGAAGGTGTTCGGCTGGGAGGGCAGGAGGCACTCCAGTCTGAGAAGGCAAGGGGTGGGGTCCTTGCCTCTCCTGCTCCTGCTGCGGGATCACATCCCTTCCCTTCAGCGTCCTTAGGTCCTTAGATGTCATTGCCGCCCCCAGTAAATGTGAGTTTTGCCCCTGCCCCTGGCCTAACACCTAATGCATTCTATAATTTGGAGGTTATTTTTAATCTCCTGGATAATATTGTACATTTCTTATCACAGACTCTCCCTTATTCATTTATGTACTCAGCAAGCCTGTGCTATGTCCAAGATGCGCTGGATTTTTGGAGGAATATGGTGATACGAAAAGGAAAAAAAGGAGTGTATTTTGCCCAGGAGGAGCTGGGGAATGAGTATCTGGATTTAGGGAGCGGTCTCCTTCCTCCACGCATGCGTTTTGACAAACTTAAGTGGGATGGGCCCACGATATTTTTTGCTACACTTAAATCCCAAATGTGTCAGGAGCTGCCTGCAACTTTTGGAGATGCAGAAGTCAGATGTGAGAAGTTTCAGTTTCAGACACTCAGAAGTGGTCCATCACCTGGGACCTTCAATTAAATATGCCCAATCCTAACAAGAGGATCTGGTATACAGTTTACTGGCCAAGACCTACCTAGTGACTGTTCACCCCACACCGGTTTTATAGTGCATGTCCTCCTACTGCCTGTGGGGGGGATGGAGGTGTCCCTCCATGAAGGCCTCAGGGGTATATGCCCTTCATTTATTCACCAATTCACTCTTAGTGAAACCATTATAGGACTTTAATTAGCTAACATTTTTTAATGCTTACACATTGACAGGTATGGCTCAAACAGGACTCACCTGCTTGATCCTCCTAACAACCCAGTGAGGGGCTCCATTATTCTCCCTATTATGTAGGTGGGAGAGGTGAAGACAAGCAGGTTTAATAATCTGCTATATGATAATTAACTACAAAGGGCAGTAAGATCATTCACTCATTCATCAAAGAACTATTTAGTAAGCACCTGCTGCTTACCAAAAAGATACTACGAATAGGGGTATAAGGGACTGTGCACCTACAGAAACGTCCACAGGCATGTAGAGATGACTGTGTCGCATGTCCTGCCCTCAAGGATGCCCCAGTCTAAGTCAGAGATGGACCTAAGACGATGTTATATTGGTGACAGGTCCTGGGCGAACAAAAGAACAGAGTGGCACTGGAACTCAAGGAAGGGAATAGTAAACACACCTGCTGGGAGGCTTCATAGGAGAGAAAAACTTGAGGTCACTGGGAAAAATGGTTACAGAAATTGGGGAGACAGGTCTGTGGTGGCGGCTGCTTCCCAGTCAGAGGCTACGGCTCACATCCTGTGCATAGATGCAGATTTCTAAAAGAGAAAGTCTTACTCCTCCCCAGTGGGTTCTCCACAGTCTGACCGTGTCATTCCCCCTCTGAAACCTTCCCCAGCTTTCCTGCCCATTCAGATGAAAAACCAAAATCCTCACTCTGACCTTCAAAACCCAGCATGATCTGGTCTTTGCTCCTTCTCCAGCTGAATCTTGCACCACCATTCAGCCCCAGCCTCCCTGTCCTCCTTCTGGCCCCAAAACCACCCCACCTATCCATTCCCATCCCAAAAGCATTTAACACTCTCCTGGGAGTGTGGGTTATGGGATAGTTCCACAAGGTACAGGTCTAGGGTTGCTCTGTGCCACATAGCTCTCATCCTTTTGGGGCTAGCAGGCTTCCCAGGACATGTTCCTCTCATGGTGATACCAGAGGCAGAAGGAAGGAAGTTCCCCTGAGCAAGCACATTTCTAGCCTTTGCTCATGTCACGTCCACTCACACCCGGTGGGGTAAAGCAAGTCACATGGCCAAAGCCTTTTCCATCCAGGAGATGGAAAGTAAACAGCCCTTCATGGGAGAAGCATGGAGTGTGTATTTACTGAACATCAATTCAGACCATCGCAGCATCACTACTGCCCCATCTCAGGACCTTGAATACACTGTCTGTCCTCTGATCCTTCTGCCTTGAAGGTTCTTCCCTTTGTCCCTCCCTCTCCTGCTCACCCACAGAGCCAGGTTTTTCCTGATCCCCGGACCAGGTCCGACCCTGCTATACTAGTAGCCTCAAACCACCATTCATACTCATCCTTCCCTGCATTCACCGAGATGGGCAGCTGCATACAGGCAACTATTCAGTTACAGCCTGTCTCCCCGCGAGGGCAGAGACCACATCTGTTTTTGCTCATCATGGTAGCTCTCTAGTCAGTGCTTGTTGGATGAATGATCTCAACAAGTAGACTCATGGAGGCTGTCCCCAGTCAGATTGGGCTTGTTCCCAAAGGCCTCTGGGAGGACACGTAGCATGAGGCTGAATGTGCGGAGAAGTGGAGGGCCACAGGAGGCCACTACAGTGGTCCTTCATCGGAAGTGACAGTGGTCCTTTCACAAATATATATTGTATTTGTCAGATGCTGGGGACATCATCTCTTAGCTTTTACCCTTAGAGGGAGAAGACTCTGCACAAGCAGCAGTTAGCAGATGCTGGGAATTCTAACAGGGAACAGAGGGAGCCTGTAGACAGTGAATGGCAAGGGGGAAACGCAGGCAACATCACCAGGAATAAACAAATCCTCTCAGTGTGGGGCTGACTCCATCACCTCAAAAATAATGGCATAAATGACAGAGTCAGTGCCATAAATTACCTCCCAGAGAGAAGAGGAAGACCCAGAAGAACTTACTCATACCCAGAAAGCAACTCAAAATCAGTGAAGTTTGAAACAGTGATATTGTTCTCAAAGGCACAGGGTCTATGGGAAGTTTGTGCTCCTTAGGACACAGAATGGAAAATCAAAAGTCCTCAGCGCCCACCAAGATTAATTACAGTAAGAAAAGTCACAACTACCCATTATCAAACACCTATTATGTGTTTCACAAAAAATTATTTCTCCCTATTAACCCCCTTCAAAAATGGACATCAAAAAAAAAAAATGGACATCAGTTGATTGATGAGAAATCTGATCCTCAAATCTCCAGTAACTTCTTTAAAGGTAAACAGAGACTGAAAGAAAGAACGAGGATGTGGATGCAGTCATACCGTGGTAGACAGCCCCTAAGATGGCCCCAGTGATTCCCACCTCCCAGTGTCCACACTCTGCATAATACCCAACCCTTGAGCATGTATTGCACTTACTGACTCTCTGCTTGTGAAAAAAATACATTAGCAGCAACGGGATAGCTCTTCTGGTACTGGGTTACGAAGACTGTGGCTTCCATCTTGGGGTCATGCCCTCCCTCCCTCTCTCCCTCAGCTCTTATACAGAAGGAAGCAGGCTGTCATCTTGTAAGTAGCCTATGGAGGAGCCCAAATAGCAAGAAACTATTACATACCTGGCCAACAGCCAGCGACAGCCTGATGCTCTCAACCCACCAGCCTGTGAGGAACTGAATCTTGCCAACAGCCATGGGAGTGAGCTTGGAATAAGATTCTCCCCCCATCTGACCTTGAAGTGACTGCAACTTTAGCCAACACCTTGATTTCAGTCTTGTGAGAGACCCTACATCTGAGGTACCCAATTAAGCCACACCCAGATTCCCAACCCATAAGCACTGTCAGGTAATAAGTGTATGTTGCAAGCTGAAAATTTGGGGGTAATTTGTTACACAGCCATAGGTAACTAATACATACCTCTAATTCTAAAGTACATGGTCCCAGCCCCCATAGCCTGCTATTTCACAGAGCCTTCTGTGTCATCATTGCCACCAAAGCCCCATCCCTGACCTAAAAGATAAAGTGACTCACTAAACGTGCCTCTGAGTTTTGAGTGAGGAAAAAACAATGGCATGTATATCTCAAGCCAACTTCTGTGAATGAAAGAGTAGTATGGTTTACTACCTGCCAGGGTTGTGCATTCAAGGTTTTAATAAAATTATTGCCATTTAAAAGTGTTATGGGAAGTTAAATGCTGCTTCATTATGAAAGTTCCCTAAGGGGCCCAGGTCATTAGAAAACCCATAGCAAAGAAGGATGTTTCAAGAAGACATCCATTCACTTGTTCATCTCATACTTGAGCTCTATTATGCATCAGGCACTGAGAGACAACACTGGACAATCTTTAAAAAGATTTCATTTATTCATTTGAGAGAGAAAGCACAAGCATGGGGAGAGGCTAAGGGAGAAGGAGAAGCAGACTCCCTGCTGAGCAGAGGGCCCAACATGGGCCTCAATCCCAGGACCCGGAAATCATGACCTGAGCTGAAGGCAGACACTTAATCATCTGAGTCACGCAGGTGCCCCAACACTAGCCAAATTTTTAAGCCATAGTTTGGGATAAGCACCCAGAAGATAAAGACAGAGTAGAACTGGGTAAGTTGGGGAATAGAGAATTACGGACAGTCTCCTGCAGAAATAGCCGTTAGCAGAGCCCTTGAGGGGAGAAGCATTAGAACCAGCCAAAGCAAGGGAGGAAGAAGAAGAGAATTTTCTTTCCAATTAATTCACTTGTGCATCAATTGAACAGCATGTACTGAGCACCCTCCATGGCTACCAGGAAGGTCACAATAGCAATGGAGGAGTAGAACAAAAGGTACTATCAAAATCAGAAATATAAGGGCAACATTTAGAGGATACTTAGTTGACCAATTGTAAAGAGTGGGTCAGAAAGGTAACAGGAGATAAAGGAAATCTCCTGGAATATGGATGGGTAGATTCTCAGTAAAAGTCTTGCTGAGCAGCCAAGGCTAGACTCGACCCTGCATTGGGAGACTATATATACTATCATCCAGATTTTTGAGCATGAAGGATAGAAGCATTGATAATTCAGCTTGGACAACCAGATGCACTGTATAAACTCTAACTATTCCAGGCAAACCAGGACACTAATCTCTTAGCTTTGAAGAACTGCTGGGGGTGAGACACGGCCTCGTAAGCAGCAAGAATGACGTGTGTGACAGCTCTGGAGCAGAAATGATTAATTGCAAATTGTTGCAGAAATTAATACAATTATTTAAGTGTGATGATAACAGGGCTTATTATAGTACGTGCTCCAAAAATATTTGTCAAAGAGAGAAGAGAGAAGGAGAGGGGGGTTGGCTTGCTAAGAGTAAGACCAACCTTTGGAAAATTATATTCCATCAAAACCACTGGAGTTAGTGACGTCTCTTAAAATGTTTGACCATGAGGGGAGCCTGGGTGACTCAGTTGGTTAAGTGGCCAGCTCTTGATTTTGGCCCAGGTCATGACCTCAGGGTCTTGGGATGGAGCCTCGCATCAGGCTCCATGCTCATCAAGGAATCTGCTTGCAGATTCTCTCTCTCTCTCTCTCTCTCTCTCTCTCTGCCCCTCCCTCCATTCCCACATGCCTTCTCTCTTTCTCTCAAATAATCTTTAAAAAAATGTTAGACCTTGATTTGTGTCTTGGTTGACCTTTGACATAAGCATGAGTATTTCTGGTGGAGTGTTAAGGTCATGGCTTAGATGCGGGTCTTTGCAAATCTACCATTTAGGTTCTGAAGCTTATTTTCCTCAATTATAAAAGGAGACGGTTGCCACCTCAAAAGTCTCCTGTGCAGCTTACATGAGATAATATTTCAGTGCACACAATGCTCCTGGCACATGATCACTGGCACACAATCACCCTCTAAGTATCTTCACTCTATTTCTCCCCCTGTAAAAATCTTAAAGCACCACATCTGCTGAAAATACCCTAAAGGACCTTAATTCCTATCTAAAGGTCCCTAAAAATGTGAGGGAATTTTACAAAGAAAACTCAAAAATGACCAAAAACATTCAGCCCAGGAGGGAAAAATGTCAACTTCCTAGTCTTGGGAAACAAAACACTGCAAGGCTTCTGAAACCAAGGCCCTATGAGGGTGTGCACGGTGCACATCTCTTCACCAATGAATAAAGAGTCAAATAGATTTTTGAAAAGAAATTTGGATAATTTGGCCATTTGAAGAACCAAGTCGAACAGATTTTAATGGCATCTTAAGCCTTAGAAAATAAGGCTCCTTAATGTAAATGCTGACAGACCCTTAACTATAGCAAGACATCCATCGACACAGTAATAGCTTTAAGAGGGAGAGTAAAACACCTATTTACATTTTGAGTACAAGCCTATTCCCTAAACACATTCACATTGGAATCGGATAAAAGACCGAGAGGCAGCCTGGGCCTGATTGACAGATGTCACGGTGGCAGGAGGATGAATTGAGATCAATCTCTAAAACCATGATTAGTGATTGTTCCCTATTTAAAAATCAAATGTTGTTATGACCGAACCATACTTCCTGCGTGGGAAGGCCATTTCTACTTTATGCTTGCAGACCCGGTCCTGGAACGGGGGTGCTACCTATTGGCCAGTGGTCCCCAGGCAGGGATGCCCAGGGATCCGTAACCAGGGATGCTGGCATCCATGTGCTGGGCCTGCCAAACTCCGGCCTGACACAAAGGAGATGTGGATAAACTGCTTGAAAGGCAAAATGAAAAGAAAGAACGTAGGAAAAGACCTCCTGCAAAGCCCTGTTCCCTGCTTCTTCTGTGTTAGCCCCAGTTCCTACGGGGATAGCTAAACCCCCAGACTCAGGTTTCTGAGAGCTAATTCACAGCTGAGCGGGTGGAGGGGGTCCCGCTCTCAATGCCAGCTTGGGAAACTGAGTCCCAGAGCAGTGGAGTTGCGATCACAGAGTCACCAGCCAGAAAAAAAAAAAAATTAGCCAAACCAGCACTGAGGCCCCAGGCTCTCATCCCGGCCTTGGGCCCTTCTATCCAGACCGAGCTGTCTCGGGCACGCAGCCCTCCAGACCCTGAGCCATATCCTGGCTCTGCAGCGCCAGCCCGAGTCCCGCCTCTGTCTTGAGAAGTGCCATTCTGAATCCCAAATGTGCCAGCCTTATTACCATCATCAACAGACTTCTTAATGAAGCTGCCAATACTGTCAATGGCATCTTTAATGACACTTCATAAAGAAAAAGGATTCTACAACCCCCTCTTACATTGCCATTTGGTTCCTTTGCTTTATGGCAGATTCAGAATGTCCCCTGAATAAAGACAATGACAATAATAATAATAGAAGCTAATATTTATTGACTTTTAATCCTATGTCAGGTACTGTTCTAAGCACTTCAAATGCAAGGTGGAATAACTGGCCCAAATAAATAGGGATTGAAGGGACTACCAGCCAGATTCACTTCCTGGACTTAATAGCCGAGTCCTCCCCCACTCAATGTTGGATCCTGATCTAGTTATCCAGTCTTGGTGCTTGCACTGCGCTGGGCACTGCACATACCATTTCTCTAACCCTTTATACAAAACTGGAAGGACTGAGGCACTAGTAGCCCCAGTTCTGAAGATAATAATAATAATAATAATAATAATTAATAATAAGGCACAGGAGATCAAGCCTGCATGCCCAAGGCCACCCAGCTTGTCGGTGAGGGGCAAAATCTGAATCAGAATCCATGTCATTCTGTTTTCCAAGACTTATCACTGCCCCTGATGACACCAAGTGCTCCTCTGCCAAATTTCTCTATACCAGATGGATGGGCCAGGGGTGTCCTGGGGGTGACATGGTTGGAGAACTAGCATAAGCATTTCTCTCCTGACTCCAAAATCAACACCAGCAACACAGTCACATCTGAAATCGCACATGTGTTTCATGGAGAAACCATACCACGGAAGGCCTTTATCACCCCTACTGCTCTCTTTAGTATCTTACGATGGAGCAGACTTTTGTGGACTAACCATCTTTATCATCTAAGAAGGAAAGATATTTCAAGGTATATATAGTAATACAATAACAAATAAACAGGGGATAGCTTTCCATTCCTAAGTTTTCCAAAAGAGACATCTCCCACCATCATCATTTTCAGGGGGGGAGAGAGAGCTTTAGCAGCTAGTTAGCCTGGGATTGTCTGTGAGAGGAGCATGGTTTTTTTTTGTTTGTTTGTTTGTTTTTTTGTTTTTTTTTATTTATGATAGTCACAGAGAGAGAGAGAGAGAGGCAGAGACATAGGCAGAGGGAGAAGCAGGCTCCATGCATCGGGAGCCCGACGTGGGACTCGATCCCGGGTCTCCAGGATCACACCCTGGGCCAAAGGAAGGCGCCAAACCGCTGCGCCACCCAGGGATCCCAGGAGCATGGGTTTTGAAGAGCAGCCGGTCATCATGTGGGGGCCCGGCTTTGCTGCCCACCTGCCATGTGGTCTGACAATGACCCAAGCTCTTTGAACAAAGCCCAGTCTTAAAGATGCCCTGTCTTACAAGATGCCCTCATAGGGGGAACAGGAGATGGGAGAATGAGATGGGATGTTTTGTCACTGGGAGTAACTAGGTGGGCTCCGGGGCATATAGCCTGGGTGCTGCTCCCTGTGGCTGAAAGGCATTGGGAAATGAATCTTCCTTGGTTTCCTCATCTACACAATAAAGAAAAGAAGGCTACCTTGAGGCCCTGAGGATAAGATCTAGATACATATTTAAAGAGCTTAAAAGGGACACCTGGGTGGCTCAGTGGTTGAGAGTCTGCCTTTGGCTCAGGGCGTGATCCTCAGTCTGGGGATCGAGTCCCGCATCAGGCTCCCTGAGAGGAACCTGCTTCTCCCTCTGCCTGTGTCTCTGCCTCTCTCTCTGTTTCCCATGAATAAATAAACAAAATATTAAAAAAAAAAAAAAAGAGCTAAAAGAGTTACAGTTTCTTACAGATGCCCCAGATTAGAGCCCAGAGAGGGAGGTTACTGCCTCAGGGCCACGTGGCTCCAGCACCGAAAGCTTATGCTCAAACCAGCTCACCTTTCTAAGGCCACATTGTAAAGTCACACCGTCTAGGTCACGGACAACACTTTGCAAATCTATACACAAGGCTATGACAATAAGGGGATGCCTGGCTGGCTCAGTGGTTCAGTGTCTGCCTTCAGCTCAGGGTGTGATCCCAGGGTCCTGGGATTGAGTCCTGCATCGGGCTCCCTACAGGGAGCCTGCTTCTCCCTCTGCCTGTGTCTCTGACTCTCTCTCTGTGTCTCTCATAAATAAACAAAATCTTAAAAAAGAGACAATAATAAAGAGCCAACACCAGCCTTTTCAGAGTTAGGGCATTACAAGTGGTCTCTCCTTCCTGATCTCTGTTGTAAAAAATACTAACTAATGTGGTCACATTCATGTAATAAAACAAATGTATTTGAACTATTTATTCTCTTTCCTCTCTGGTTTCCCCAGAAGTTCCCTTTGGAATCAACTAGGAAACTCAAGGAAGCCAAATAAAGCCGCTCAGTTGTCCAAAGCAATTTGTTCAGTACTTATCCAGTGCCTCCTATGTTCCTAGACCAAGACCAGGCAGCGTGAGGAGCAACCGGCTAGGACAGGACCCGTCCCATTATGACAGAGTTGGCGGACAGCAATGACACAAAACCATTAATTAGAGAAAGATCCAAGACGAGAAATAACCCAGTGTTCAAGTCAACCTTGCAAGTGCCAAGCCATACTGTTCAATCAACATGGAGCAGCATCTCTCACCCTCAACCTGCAATTCTTTGGTCCACTTGCCAGGCCAACAGGTTCGAAGGGTTTCTGAAGATTTCCCGATTTACTATATGCATCACTTCAGACTGTTACTTCTCTATGCAGTGTTTTTTCCAACACCACTTCCAAGCTTTCTGAGTTGTATTGTACTAATAAGTAGTGATTTTGGAGTCTCTAAATGTTAGACTGTATAATGAAAAAGGGCAAGGAAGTGTTTTTTAAATACCAATGAATTCCAGCATGCTGGGCTGCCAGAAGTCTGGTCTCTACCTCCGGTTTCCAGCCCAAGTGTTTGGGATTCGCATGTGTCAGAAGCTGGTAAGTGGAGGTGGGGCCCTCCTACCTTCCTCATAGGGTTCTGAGGAGTCTGGGCTGTCAGGAAGCCTGCCCACCTCGGGGAGGCCAGTTGGCCAGGAATCCCTACACACAAGTCCCTAAGTAAGTGCCCCCTGGACTTCTCAATGGCCCCACCCTTCCCTTTCCATGGCTCAATTTTAGAGAAAGGAATAGCCCTTGGGTGCATTTCAAAAGGATATTCCCTTGCAGGACAGTTAGAAACATTTACAGAAGGAACTTTAAATCCTATAAAATGAGGAATGGTGTGCGGAACCAGGAATTTTTATCCTGGGAACAACCTACAGCCATCAACTTTATAGTTCCAAAGTATCACCACAGAGAATTTGCTACTGCTAGCTTACTGAATGGTGACCTTTGTCCAGGCATTGCACAATTGATGTAATCCTTAGAGCATCTTTAGGAAGATCCTAAATCTGACTCAATCTGACTCAATCCTGCAAATGGAGAGATAGAGAGGAGTGGATGAGTCCCTGTTTTGGTTATCAACTTCTGTGTAACAAATCATTGCAAACCTAGTGGCATAAAAAAAAAAAAATCAACAATCATTCATGTTGCTCACAAATCTGAAGTTTGGGCCTGGCTGGGGAGCACTGCTGATCTCTGCTCCACAAGGTTTCGACAGGGATGGCTCACCTGGGACTGGAAGAGCCACTTCCAATGTGGTTAGCAGGTAGGTAGCTGAGCTAGTGCCCCAGCAAGGGGCCCCTGTGCCTCTACAAGTGAGGTTCTCATGGGTCATCTTTGGCTTCTTCATGGCATGGCACTTGGGCGCCAAGAGCATGAATATCAGGAGACCAGGGAAGAAGCAGCAAGATTCCCTATGATCTAGCCTCACCTGTCCCAGAATAGGACTTCCACCAGATTCCAGAGGTGGAGCAAGTCCCTAAGGACAACCAGGTTCAAGGGTAAGGGAACTAGGATCCATCTCTCAGTGGGAGAAAGAGCCAGGACTTTGCATCCAGTTTTGTTCTATATGGTCCCCTAAGGCTACATTGGGATACAGTTACTGGGAAATGAAATGGATACTGGACAGGCAAAAATAGCATAGAGAGAGCTTTCCACATGCTTCTCCACCCACAATGTCGTCTGTCTTGTTTTTATAGCTGCTCTGAGACTTGGTGTCACCCCTGTAGCCCACCTCTAACACCACAGAGAGGAGTCAATGGGATGATCTACATCCAGCCCTGCTTGATAGCTAGGTGCCCTTGCTGTCCCCAGATGCCAGTTGGGACCCACCCAGAATATGACCACATCCTGAGCCACCCTGCAGTCCAGGTAAGGTCTAGATAGACTGTAAGAGGGCTCAAGATGCTCAGCCTGTCGTGTGTTCTCTGGTGTAAGAGGACATGAATTAGCTGTTTTATGAGAAACTCAATTTCCTTATTACGGGGCAAACAGCCACTGTTCTATTCTAACTAAGTAGACTGATTCAATTAACGGTACTAAATACAGTTCCTACTTGAAAATAACTTCAGTTTACTGCTTCCACAAACCTCATTACATTTGATTAAACAAAATACATAGTAATAGACAAAAGATGTTGCAAACTTTTGGCCATGGCCCATTGACTAGGGGGCCTGCAGCGTTTGGCAGGGAGGAGGAATTACCGGTGGGGGCTGTGAAGCCAGACAGCGATACCGAGAGCTCTGCTACGACTCCCCACAACCCTGGGACCCAAAGTTCAAACTCTCCGTCTCATTTAAGAAGAGGGAGGAAGGGAGTGCCTGGGTGGCTCAGTCTATTGAGTGTCTGACTCCTGATTTTGGCTCAGGTCATGAACTTAAGGTTTTGAGGTCAAGGGCTCCCCACTCAGCAGGGAGTCCGCTTGACATTATCTCTTTTCCTCTCCCTCTGCCTCTCCCCCCATTCATGCTCTCTCTCTAAAATAAATAAACAAATAAAATCTTAAAAAAAAAATATGGAGGAGCGCCCAATTCCAAGAGCTGTCATGAGGAAGAAACAAGAGAATCAGATTACTATGAGTTGAGTTGTGCGCCACCCCACCCCAACCAGATTCCTATGTCGTGCAGTCCTCACTGTGACTGTACTTGGAGAAGGGACCTCGGAAGAGGTGATAAGGTTTAAATGAGGTCATAATGGTGGGTCCAGATCCAATAGGGCTGATGTCCTTCTAAAGAGGAAGAGACACTGGAGACTGCTCACTCCCACTCGTGCTCTCTCTCTCCACCTCTCTCTCCACTCACAGAAAGCAAAGGCTATGCAATGACATGACAAGAGGGTGCTGTCCCCAAGCCAGGAATCTTCTAGCACCTTGATCACAGACTTGTGGGCTCCAGGACTATGAGAAGAAAAATGCCCAGTGTTAAGCTACTCAGGACATGGTGTTTTGTCACGCAGCCAGAGCCAATGAAGACACACATGGCATGCCCAGAGCAGTTCAGCACACATAATGATGCTGGAGAAACTGTTTGGCAGCTGTTCCATTGTTTATCTTCCAAATCCCCTTTTTTGTGACATTTTGGAACTAGGATATATCCAGAATATCCCTCTTTGGAAGAGGTGAGTGTTAAAGGAAAAGAACACGATCACCAAGAGGAGAAAAACAAAACAAAACAAAACAAAACAAAAACCAGCATCAGTACATTCACTGGCTTCTAGATCAGAAGCTTATGGAAGGCAGGGGCTACTATGTTCAATTCTGTTTCCACTGTGTCCAGCATGGGGCATAGTACATGCTCCATGGATATGTGTCAATGACTAATGAGTGCAGAAAAGAAATGTGCCACATGGAATTCCACTGGGCAAGCAGGAAAATGTGGCTTCTCTTCGGTTGGATTCAATTCTTTCATTTTTTAAGATTTTATTAATTTGTTCATCAGAGCCCCACAGGAAGAGGCAGAGACATAGGCAAAGGGAGAAACAGGCTCCCTGTGGGGAGCCCAATGCAGGACTCAACCCCAGGACCCTGGGATCATGACCTAAGCCGAAGTCAGATGAGCCACCCAGGTGCCATGGTTGGATTCAATTCTATTCAATTAGACACAAAATTTTCAAACTTTTCCTGCTCTCCCAAGAACTCAGGATCAATAAAAAGTCCCTATCCTCAATATGAGAAAGAGGAAATATAGCCACTTATCAGAGAATAAGACAAGGGATGCTACAGAGGGTTTGGGGGTGCTCAGGAGCCCACAGGAAGGAGCAGTCAAGGTCTCCTTAAAAGAATAATAAAACCAAGTTTCAGGCCATTCTGAGTAGAGCCTTAAAAAATGGATCAGGAATATCAACCAATATTTATGAAAATGTCCACAAACACTAGCAATCGACTCAGCTCTGCAACTAATTAATACAGGGTTGGGCCCGCTCGCAAACAGAAAAGAAACACAACCATAGATCTTGTCCTGGTTTTGTCTTCATTGTTGAAATAAGAAATAATTGCAGAAAAAAAAAATTCCCAGGGGAGCAACATGGGGTAGGATTCATAGCCAACCCAGGTGGTCCAAGCACAAACACTTGGGGCTGTTGTGGATTCCACCAAGCTCCGGAACAAGGGCCCAGGGCTCTCCACTGGTTCACTGGCCACATCTAATTTAAAGGCCAGAATGTAAAAGCACAAAACAGGCCAGAAGAGAGAAAACATGGAAGTAACCATGGCTAAGGAGCATTTTCTCACTTCTCCAGTACACACTGGCTGTCCTGCATGGGTCGTAGCCTGGGAATTGGTGGAGAGGACAAGTCAAGCTTTAGAAAGAAGCAGGGTCAGGGTGCCGGAGTGGCTCAGTCTGTTGAGGGTCTGACTCCTGATCTCAGCTCAGGTCTTGATTTCCAGGTCATGAGTTCATTCCCTTCCCCCCAACTAAATCCCATCTCCAAATACAGTGACACGCTGAGATACTGAGTGTTAAGAGTTTACAACATATGAGTTTGGCAGGGACATAATTCAGCCCACAACCACCTTCCTCGAATTCATTCCATTCCAACGCTGTATGGGAGGGTGAGTCTAAGATGCCCCACTGACCATGACCCTCTCCTGACCAAAGAGCTTCACTGGGGCCCCAGAGACTCAGCCTCCCCAGACACTGCAGGCTGCGCCTCGCCTACTGCTGTTACGGTTCTACTTACCTTATCTAACCAGCGCCAAGACACCTCTTCCAGGGAGTCTTCCTCTTACCGGTTCTATGCTCCAAGCCAGCCCGGCAGCCCCCTCCTGGGACTCACATGGTTCTCATTCTTTCCCACTCTCAAGACCCACGTTATACCTAAAGGCATATCCTACTGACCTGTTTTCTTCATTTGTCTTTGAACATGACCATGGCCAGTCACTACTGTGTTCTCACATGTAGCAACAGTGCCAGGTGTCCAGCAAGTGCCTGATGAATGAATGTGCCAGCTTGCTCTCATAAGAGATCACTAACTTTCCTTACTGTTCATCCCAGTTCCTCTGCCCTTTGGGGAACCTAATGTAGGGTTTGTCTTATGGCAGGTGTTTCCCTGCCCTTTGAGTGTTTGGTGGATGGAGTTAGTTATCCAGGCAAACTACAGCGCTCACGAGGTGACAATACCCTTACTACGTGCATTATCCCTTTTATGTCTGATAGGTTTGTGCACTTTAATCCATTTTAAGCTGTTTTTTCATCATTTCCTTCACTTAGCTAAATTCTGAATCAAGTCACAATTGTTTTAAAAAGGAAAGCAGATGCTTTAGTGCAAAGAGCATCAGTTTAGAGCCTGGACAGTGGGGATCTTCCTCCAGGGACCCCACGTAGCAGCTGTGTAACCCTGACTATGTCCCTAACACTTCCTTCAGGACCTGGAAAGAGGAAAGCATGTGAATTTCTTGCCATCTTGCCATGAGCATCAAGTGGCCATTTTCAACCAAAAATTATGCAGGAAGTTCAAGTTGCCCCAAAAGAGTCTGGCTGTCACCGCCCACTGGCAGCCTATTTGTGCCTCTTTCATATTCGGATGAAAATCTCCCAATCTCATTGCTTAGAATAAAAACATTAGCACCCCCTTACTTAAGGAAGCAAGAAGTGACACAGGCAGACGTCCCTCCACACCTGACAGCGATGCTGTGCATGGATATTCTTCCTCTTTTCCAAAATACTCATCACTACACCATACACCGTAAAACCGGGCTGAACCCTTCTGAATCGTACCGGTTCCTGGACTGAGACACAGGAAGGAAGGAGCATTGTGAGGAGCACAGCAATAGAAGAGCAGCGCTTTTGTTAAAATTCATACATAATCAAAACAAATTGAACATCCGCCCTTATTTCCATAGGGAGAGGCGCTATAATGATTAATGCTTGACAATGATATTTAATTAAAGCTTATTTACTTTATAAATACTTTCCGAGTATTTTTCCTGTGGTATGCCAAGCATTAAGATTCCAACATAATCTAACACATCATAGATGAAGACAAGGATTATAATAACAAGAAGAAACTCACATCAACATCAAGTAGAGCCTGGAAACATTTTTTACAGTAAGGAATATTTGCTGTGCACAAATTTGAAAACAATTTGATTCTCGAGGTCTGGAGTGTTCTCTCTCTCCTCTCTGTCTCTCTCTCTCTTTCTCAAAACATACATCACACAGACAAAAACATAGCCCCTCGAATGTGCGTCTACAATTTTTTTCACCTATTTTTGTTGCAAAAGCCCTCACTCCCTCCAAGCCAGCCTCAGGCTTCTGATATCATTAACCCTGAAATTTTCACATGCAGTATGTTCCTGCCTAAAAATCTAGAGGCAGAATCAGCACACAGATCTATCCCCAATCTCACACCAGAAATCTCAGTACTGCTTTCAGGTACTAGCATAGGGTGAACAAAGCCCTATTGCGAAATCTGATTCTGGAAATATATCTTATACCTCTAAAAACTTTCCCCCAAATTCCAACCAACTGGGCCTAATCTTACAGTGTCAGTTGATGGTCTTTCTTGTGACTGAAATCATTATCCTTCCCAATAGGAAGAAACTTGTTTTTTATTTGTGCAGTTTCTGGGAAAGGCACAACAAACTGTATCTTCATTTGGAAAAGATGTTCAAAGGCGGACTTTGGAAAACGATCATTTTAAAATTTAAGAATTTTTTTTCTAATTAGTCACTGAGGTCAGGTCGCCATAGAAATAACTAGAATGAGATGGAGAATAAGCGTGCACCCTGGCTCACTATTGAAAGCATCAAGGTCTCTCCACTCTGCTTCTAGACTCATCGCCTAAGTAAACAGCAGGATTCCTGTCCTTTGAAATGAAACAGAATTTACGTGGCTGCCTGAGGAGCAGAGAAAGCCCACAGCCCCCACAGGGAAGCCAATACACGGATTCCTAAGGGTGCTGTTCAGCTAGCCCATGGGAAATGCTGGCCACCTGTGGTCCTGCGGCAGCATGCCAGCCATCATACAAACGATTTCGTAGACGTTCTTGCCAATACGGGACGTGCCCACTTTCCCCAAGGAATTTCTGGAGGTCCCCATTCCTGATGAACTTACCTAATTCAAAACTCACATCATATGGGTAATGCTGACAAAAGATGACAGGCATGTCATTTTTCCAGATTAAGAAGGGGGCGTGATGTAACCGTGGCATCTGTACGGTGTACAATTCTCTTGACAGGACAAATGCAAAATCCTCTACTTCCTTACATTTCAAAATGTACATTGTTTTTCCCTGATCCACACGGTCTCAAATTAAGATATAGTGAACCTTATTTGTATTTTAAACAAAACTGTCTAAATTCGCATAACTGAAATGGGTACACATGTCACTGACCCGCTGCCCAAGCAGGCCCATTTTACAGCTGAAGAAAGGCTTAAATGAGATGCATCTTTTTAAGAGGAAATTAAAGATAGTTGGATAGTTGGATATATAAACCCAGGGCCAAACCCGGGGCACTATTCCGTGCTTTGGAAACAAAATCAGATTAGCTTTAAGTTTGTCCACACATGAGTCAACGACGTACAGAGGATGCTGTCAGCTGTGTCTGTTTAGAACCAGGTTAGCCCACAAGAGGAGTTCTTTCTGGAAGGTATCAGTGACATTGGGCTTTCAAATCTAGAAGGTAGCTGGAAATGAACTGAATTTACTTGATTCTGTTTTTAATTCATGAAAAATATATCACTCTCTCTGTTCTACATGAGTTAATATTCCAAATAGGGTGCTTGCTTTTATTTCTTATCATAATGATGAAGGTGTATTTTATAACAAGGTGTTCTATTGCTTTCGAATGGTTTAGCCTACATGTGTACATAAATGTTAAATGAGTTGGAGAGGCATTAAAGCCAATTTTAATGCTTTTAAAACCAAAGGTGACATCCATTTAGGCTGGCTTTCTAATAAATCCTGATTTTTTTTCATTGGGAGAAAAATATATAATTGCTCAGTTTATGCAATTTAATAAGTTATTTTTAGCCTCAGAATAATAAATCCCTTTTAAATCGATGGGCTTTGTACTTATTACAAAGAGTTAATAATATAAGGCGAGCGAAAAGTAAGTGCAGTTTTTAAATGCCTTATTGATAAGTTGAGATCAAGAGTTATACCAACAGAGCAACTGTGAAGAAGGAGAATAGTGATGAAGTTAAAATATAAACAAATATATAATGCCACTTTGCAGGATTAAGTGCACTGTCTAAAAGAAAAATTTAAGGAAATAATTTAAATAAATGGTATAATAAGATCCTTTTAAGAGACAGCTGTTCGAATCCATATTTAGATTCATGTTCTTTTATCCATTCTATGAATAACAACCAGCTTTTGTTATTTCCTTACATGAAACCATTTTTAAAATAAATTTCAAGTGTTATAAATCACTCAGAATGTACGTACCCCTAATTCATGAAGTTTTATTGCCACTAGGGAAATCATCATTCTTTTACACTTTGTATCTCTTTTTCTCCCACTTCTTGATTGCAGGACCATGGATAGTCAAAGATGGTTTTGTGGGGATTTTTTTTTTGCTTTGTTTTGTTTTTTAATATCATAATTGGGAACCCACCTCTTCCAATCAAAATGCTTTAACATTTTTCAAGGGGGAGAAATTTCACACCCTTGGTAAATACTCTTTACAGAGCCACAACAAGTAAGTTGATAGACATGTAAACATCTATATTTTTCCAATACCTATTTTTATGAATTTATGAAGCCTTAAAGGGCCTTCATTTTGCAAAAGGCAATTTTGCAGGCCATTAGTCTATAAAACAGACTAGCCTCTTTGGCATACTTAAAGAAATAATAAAAAGTGTTAAACAGCCAAGGAATTGAGACTTGAAGAGTAGGATCAATAAATGTACACTGTTTCATTTCCATGAGGTGCCCTGCTCATGTATTCGATCATGTGTTTCCATAATGTGAAAACTGCGTATCACACACAAACATACACGATTGTACACACACCTTGTAGGCCCTATTATGCACAAGCAAACACCTTCCTTCCATCAAATCAAGAACACAAAGTCCACACCGTTATTCATATATCTGAGCCATAATGGCATGAGCTGTGACAACAGTCGAAATAATGTGTTGCACTCATAGACAGCTGAACCAATCCATTGACATATCAGTAACCCTGCTTACTAATGAATCCTGGAGCCATAATTCACGTGGCTAAGTGTTGGGAAGAGGAAATGACAGAGAAGCCAACCGTCCCTGCTTGCCCAGCCTAGGGGCTTCTCAGACATGGCACTTCCAGTACCCAAACTGGAAAGGCCCCAGGCAAACTGGTACACATTGGTAAGCCTGGAAAGCCGTTGAGAATTCATTTTGGTTGCAGCAAGGGACACAGAGAAAAGAAATTGGAAAAAAAAAAAAAAAAAAGTAATAATCTGGAAAAAAAGAACAAACCTGAAAAAAAAGAATGATTTGAATGTGTTGTCTAACAAGAAAGTTTACCGGAAGTGAAGGAAATTTACCTCTAACAGAGGCTTTTGGTTTCAGAAAAGGGAAAAGTCCTCAGCATCAAAGCAGAATGGCAACTTCAAAGGATTCGCAACTTTTAATATTGTTCCATGTAAAAAAATGGGCTGTTTCATATTACTTTCCGAAAAGGATGGATTCTGGATTTGGTGGGCCTAATATACTTTAATAGCAACTTCTAAGTGTCTTGGGTGAAGAGTCAAAAAAAATTTTACCCTAGCTGATACAGATTTAAAAATGCTGAAAACGGCATTGGTATAAAATGCTAACTGGGAAAAAAAAATTTCAGATCAATTTCACAAGAGATTACAGTAAAATTTTTAAAAATTAGACCAAATTTCTGCCTTAAATCAGTGAATGATTAAGACAAAGGTGCCAATGAAATCTGATGAAGCCAATCCAGAAGCAGGCTTTTGAAATGTTACCCCCATAAAAAGAGCCCATAAAATTAATCTACCTGGACGCTTTCCATGTTAAATCAGCACAGAAATAACTTTTAGGCACTTAGGACACTAGTTATAAAACGCATGGTCTCTAGTTGTTCATATACACAGATCCACGATGCTGAGAACTTGGATCTCTCGGCCCAACACAGAAAACACAGACAAGAACTGAACAATGGATGCTTTTCAGACACACCTGGGATCTGTGCTCGTTAGAAAGACGAATAGCATCCGAAATCCAGAAGAAGAGAGAGGAAAAGTTGGAAATCCCTCATATCATTTTAGGTCACCAGAACTCCTATATCCCTTCCACTACCAAAAATAAGTGATATCACTTCGGTCCCCCGTATCACTTAGTTAAACTTGATGCACACTCCTCCAATCTGTATATACCAATCCCATCCTGTCAGTACAGGGAGTTCATACCCCGTCTAAAGGACGACTGGAGGCTTGGGGAAGCCTAAGTGGCTTGCCTGAATGGGGCCTGTGATGTGACTATCACAGGACAGTTGCCTCTGAGGCAAACTTTCCACCTTGCAATGGAGAGGAGAAAATATGACAAAGAGAAAGATTCTTAGCTTCCAGGTCAGACTCCAGTTGAAATTTCAGCTCTCCCAACTAGACACACAACCAACGAGTCATTTAACTTCTCTGAGCACCCCTGCCCCCAGTTTTGTTTCCTGTAAAACAAGACCACCAGGTTCCTCAAAGAGTTAAACATAGAAATACTATAGGACTCAGAAAACCCACTCCTCTGTATATTCTCCAAAGAACTGAAATTGGATACCAAACAGATGATTGGACACCCATGTTCCTAGAGGTGTTGTTTGCAAGAGCCGAAAGATGGAAATGACCCACGTACCCATCCACGGGTGAAGAGATGAACAAAATGTGGCCTATCTATGTAACGGAATATCACTCAACCATAAAAATGAATGAAGTTTTGGGACAGGCCACCGCGTGGATGAGGCTTGAAAACATGATGCTGAATAGGATAAACCAGATGCAAAAGGACACATCCTGTGTGGTTCCACTCCTAGGAAATATCTAAAATATGTTCATTCAGAGACAGAAAGTAGACTAGAGGTGACTAGAGATGGAGGAGAAATGGGAATGGGGATTTAGAGCTCAAAAGGGTACAGAATTTGGGATGATGAGAATTCTAGAAATAGTAATGATGGTTGCACAAGATTGTGAATGGGAGTAACAACCCTGAATTGCACACTTGATAATAGTTAAGATGGCAAATAAAAAGCTTTAGGACAAGTAACAGAACCATAATTTATGGCTCATGCACAGAGACCAGAGAAATTAAAGCACAGCATTTTTGTGAAAGTGGCGAAGCGGTGACACAGGTCAGTGTGACTGTCCCTCTCCTTGATGGCACGTGATCAGGGCTGCACCGGGATACTGGGAACCTACCTGGCCTCGTGGGTACGTGTGCCTTTCTCAGCTCTCCAGGGCCAGAAGCTTCGAGCTCCTGTCTGCAGGGCCTGCCGGGCTACTTCCTCAGGAAGTTCACTTTCTGCAAGAGGAGAGGAAACTGTGGGCCGACAGCTCTGACAAAGGCAATTAACAAGTTGTGCACTCAGGAACTTACTTTTCCACCTAATCATGAGCTTTACAATTTACTGCATCTCGAAAGAAACTGGATTTAAAATGCAATTATTGTGCAGTAATTAACTTTGTCCAAATGAGGCCCTTTCAGAAGGCAGTTTCTTTAGAGACACATTACAGAGCCCGGTGGTGGTGGGTTGTCGTTGTGTTTTGTGGGTTTGGGTTGTTTTTTTTTTTTTTTTTTTTAGGTTTTTCAATAAAGTTTTTTTCTGGTCCAACTGGTGGATTGAGGTGGGGGGAGTCTGATTCGATATATTTGGGCTCTTTCCAAGAACTCTGACACCGTGTTCAGAGCTTCAGCTTTCCACTTGTGGGGGAAAAGAAAGAGTCTCATTTCTGTAAATGAAATGTGTTTGTTGCCACGTGGAACAGCCTCTCGGAAATCTGCCTCCAGCCAGCCGGCCCGAGACAATGGCAAGCGACAATTAGATGTGGTCCTTGTCTTCCCTCCAGAAGGAACGGGGTTTTCCACCTAAGACTGCCCTAGAATTGCCAGCTCCGGCCAGGATCGAGTGTCAAGTGAACTCCTGGCTGAAAGGGACAAAGGCCTTCAAAACTGGGACATACAATGAAAACGCCTTTTCTTCACCTCTATAATGTCATTTGAGAATTCTTACTTTTCTCCTGTCTCCCAAGTACTGTCACCAAGGAGGCAAGAGGGCCCATGAGAATAAATGTTCGTTCACTGGCCCAGACGCACTGGGCCTCACAGGGTGGAGAGATGCTGGACATCCGGACCTTGACCCCATGCAGAGGAAAGACGACCCAGGCACCCTGTTCCCCTTCTCTGTCCCTCCCCCCGCCCCCAGGAGAACATTCGAAGCATGGCTCATTCCTACAAGGCCTCTCAAATACTCCTTAGATCCTAAAAAAACCCTCCACCCGGCTCTCAAGGGTGAGGTGCACCGTGAGGTGCAACGATGCGGGGCTCTTGTGGGCCAAGGCCACCCGGATGGCCTTGGAGTCCCCGACGGCGCTTCACATCCCTCACCCCATTGGAAGCACGACGGAAAGTGAGTCCAACGGGAGAAACTGACCCTCTTCTCCTCTTCCCGCAAAACCCCAGCTCCGCAAAGCCAAGGTGTTATCGGATTCTGCAGAAATTACCAGCCGCGTCCACGCGTTTTTGCCAAGAGGAAGAAAAAAGAAAGAAGAGACGAGGGAGGAGTGAGAACCTCGGCAGATATCCGTTGGCCCTGCCAATGACTCTCTGTTTAACTTGTAATCAAAACAACTCAAACCCAGTTACTGTTTGCATATCTGCCAAGTTTCTCAATTTCAGCAGTCGGCAGCAGGCCCTCGGTATGACAGGCTGTCTTTCAGATTCCAGCGGAATGTGCCAAAGCCCCAGCTCAGAGGCAACTGGTAAATTAAATGCCAGCGAGCAAGGACATTCCTACACCTTTCCTCTACGCACACAAAGCAGCATCCGGGCCCCTCATCCAGGCAGAGGCATTTGCAGGCCCGGGGTGCACTCAGAGGGGTCCGGGGGTGGTGCCCGTGGCCCCCCTGGCTGGGTCCTTACAGCCCGGTGCCTGCTGGGCATTAGTCAGTGCACGGATGTAAATCAACTCCCAAGTTTTCCTAACGAGAAACTGGGGTTGGGGGCGGGGGTGGGGGAGGAGGGAGGTGGGGAGAACCACTCTGCCAATAGATGAAAAGAATCCTCTCAAATCAAATAGACTCAGAAAAACTCGCTTTCAAGGGCCCAACGCTATCATGCAATCTATAGATAACGTTAGGTATTCAGATTCGCTGCAAAGTGTAATTGAAAATAAAGTAGACATTAAATGCATACAGGCGCATCTTTAAATCTTGCATCCTAAAAGCTTCTTGTGAAACTAAAGATAAGGCTTCTCTTTTCCTAGGAAAGTGTAAGCTTTTAAAATCCAGTTGATCCTTCAGGGGGGCAGGGATTGGACGGTGCAGGTTCAGCTACCTCTACGATTATCCGTGCTGATTAGCATAGCAGATATTAATGAATAAGCATTGTTTTGACTGCAACTTTGACTATAACCTGCTGATTTAATGACTCACACTAAGTTTAGGGAATGCGGGCTGCAATCTTAATTACACAAATGTGGCCGCGCTCCTGATATTAATAACAGCTAGCATAAATATCAGGACTTGACAGAAACATATAATTAAGGCAGAAGAGACGCTCAAGTCGATGGGCCCTACGGACACCATAAATGCAAGTTTGATCTTCTGATTTCACCACTTTACCAAAATCTGCTCCTACAGTAAACAATATGGTGTGGTTTTTTTTTTCAATCTCTTGTAGGTGGGACTGGGGTGTTTTACTCAAAATGACAAGGCATTAAAATTTAGTTTAGTGTTTTCAAGAGATGGGGAGAACACGCAGTGGCAGGAAAGAGACTGTGTGCAGGGGCGCTGTGACACTGGTTTAATTTGCCTTCCTACCTGGATGACATGCAGGGAAGGGCTGCCAGGGAGAGGGCCCCGGGCTCCTGAGGACCTGCCTACTTGTGTGTTGTGGGTCGCTGCATGGCTGCGTGATCCTGGGGAACGTCCACGCTGCTGTGTCTCCATGCACTTCTGCCAGTGCATCCATGTGTGTCTGCACCACAGCTTGCGCGTGCATGCAGGAGAAAGGCTGTGCTGCAAACCTCTTTTCTGTCCTGTGTCGCCTCCTTCGTCCAGGGGTGAGAAGGGCCTGTAGTGCCCGGCGTCCCTTTCATGTGCAGTAATTTGGCAGGTACCTCTCTGCAAGACGACTGGAACTGGAATGAACCACTTTGATGCGGCCTCTGATGGGCATTGGGGTACGGTGCACTCTCAGGGTAATTCTAGCCCCTGTGCCCTGAGACGCTTTCTTTTCCAAGCTCGGGGGCTCCATCTGAGAGGAAGGATCTTTTTTAAAGCGTTAACTCACCAATCTGCAGGTTTTCTTTCCCTAAACTAGCAATATTTCCCAAAGAAAACAGAATTCTAAATGGCTCCAAGATTTAACAGCAAGGCCAATTACCTGGTGGACGTTTCTGGAGACACAGCCACCATGGGAAAGCTGCTAAAAAATTCTAGTAGCCAAATTTTAATTAGCTGACAGGCGAATTCCTGTTAAGTTTCTGTTTTTCAATCAGGGAAGCTATGAATGGATCTGATCGCTTTCTGGGGAAATTGTAATTGTGTGTGTGTGTGTGTGTGTGAGAGAGAGAGAGAGAGAGAGAGAGAGAGAGAGAGAGAGAGTGTGTGTGTATTTGTTTGGAAACAGGAGGCCTTCTGAGTCTAGCTTCTGGCCTTGGTAATGGGAGGGCCCACCTCAATTTTGAGCAGAAATGTCCCATTGCCACATTCCCCAAAGGCCCAGCATTTCAGCCCCTATTGCCGCCACAACCCCAAGCCCACAAGGGTCCTTACAAACCCAGTACAGCTCCCAGCATCTTATTGGTATGCTAATGCCCAAAGCTGCCTCAATTTGCAATTCCTCCCTGGAAATGGTATTCAGATTTTTGCGCCCCTCAGTGGGAGGAGAACACCAGGAGATTTTTTTTTTCCTGCGCCTGGTCAGACAGGTAAAATAAACTTAGCTCTGATGACAGAAGACATACGTCCCCTCCCTGAGGCCTTCTTTGGTCTGCACAGAAAACCAGGAGCTTGCGCAAGTTAAAATACCGATATCCCCGTTTGCAGGAGATGGGGAGGGGAGGCCAGGTTCCTATTACAAACTGTTGTTCTCAATTATTAATTCCCAGCCTTTTGTGCACACTCAAGGAGATGCAGTCTCAACATCTTTACTTAGCATCGGGGGGAGGCTCCCCCTTTGCATAAGATAACCCCTTTTCTTTGCATTTGAAAATAAATGTAAAGTTTACCTTGGGAACAAATGATTAATGAAGTGTTTTCAATGTACCCCAGCTGTTCGCCATAATAGAAGAATAATTTGATGTTTGGGGTCCTTAAGCCATTCCATGGCAATTGATTTTTTTTTTTTTTCCTTTTTTGGTGGGGGCTTCGGGGGTAGGGTGATTAAAGGGTTAATATTCAAATCAGAAATTTGCAAGGCCTGCATAATGGGAGCGCCACCCTCATAACAATAGGAATTTTTAACAATATCCAGCCTTGTTAGCAAGAGAGTTACATGCATTGAGGGCAATCAGTGTGTCTTGTCAGTTTCTTTTTATCTACCATCTCCAACCGCCGAGGAGCCGAAATGAAGCACTTTGGAATTATCAATTTCAGCCACATTTGCATAACAAAGCCCCCGAGGAAGAGGCATGATAAATGTGAAGGACCCCTCTTGGAAAAGGAACTGTCAACCGCGCCCCGAAAGATTCTCCGACCGAGCGCATTCTCCGGGACTGCAGTCAGCGAAAATAAAATGAAAGCATTAAAGAAAGTCATTCTCTCAGAGAGAAAAATCTCCCCCTCTGCACAGAGAGAACTGGATGAAATGACATTATGCATATGAAAATGTCCAGAAAGATGTTTGATTTATGTATGCATTAGATGCAAATTCCATTACGGTGCGCGCGCTGTTGTGTGATTTGGCGCTGAACACATCAGCGCCCTGATCAGATCTGATCTCATTAATTCCGACAAGGAGAGAGAGAGGGAATTGAGAAGAATTTATGGCCTGGACACTTGAAAGAAGTAAATTGTAATTCTGTTTAAAGCTGTAGCGAACCTTTTAAACACCTTTTATTATAGGAAAGGAGCACTCACTTTTATAACACTGTAAGGACTTACTTAATCTTGTACAGGGGATTCCAGGTCCTCATTTGGGGATGGGGGTGTGGGTAAAAAAAAAAAAAAGAAAGAAAAAAAAATCTGTGACCTTGTTTAGAGAAAAGAAAAAGAAGCGGAAAATGCCTCCTTTAGACCAAGATTCCCAGAAAACATCACAATAGTAGGATCAAAGAAGAAACGGTACCTCTGTGAATAATTACGTAAACGTTTAGTTTTAAGGGTCTCTCCTTTTTTTTTTTTTTTTTTTAGTGGCTTAATATGTTCAAATAAAATACCAAACAGCGAATGACTATTTTTATGGGACTGGGCGGCAGATTTACATTTTAAAATGTCTTTAACTGCGTTACAGATAAAAACAGTCCTAAAAATATATGATGAGAGATGCCGTGGGACAAGTGCCTTGTGAAATCTCCACTTACTAGAACTGCTTTGGAAACAGTCCATTTCCGACCCAAATTAATGATAATAATAACAACAATAATAATATCCCAACTGCCAAAACAGTTTTCAGAGGAGACACGTTTCTATAGGGAAGACCCCAGATTGTTTGCTTCTGCCCATAATGATTCTGAGCTCTCTTTTGCTCCAGAACAAGACTTTAATAAAAGTCGTTTCCTTCTTTCAGGAGCGATAATCACCCTTCATGGGTGAGATGTCCTGTATTTACTTGATAGTGAGTGTAAAGCCGAAATTGTCTCAATATGTTACTGCATCGGGGAATCATGGTTCCTCCCCCAGCATTCATGACCCCCTGGGGTGCAGCTTTGCCGGCAAGACTTGCGTTTCCCCCGCGCATCTTTCATCTTCCTGAGCCATGATTAACTGTCTTCCCAGGGCCAGAGTGGGGGCAGAGACTGGATTCGGAAAACCTTAGTTACCGATCATGTTTGATTTGAGATGGAAATGAAGATATGGTGCCGGCAAGCTCCCCCCTCGTGCAGCCTGGAGCTTCCAGGGACAATCCACTCCAATGGAAGTCATCGTGGAGTTTAGCAAATGTTTATCCAAATTGATGCAGCAAACTTACACGTGAACGCAGATAAACAGCGCAGGGAAGGCAAAGTGTTTCAGAACCAGGTGAACCTGTTTAAATGTCACATTTTGTCAGAGGCTAATCCCCCATGTCGTTCCTCATTTCCACCCAAACTATAAAAGTATCTCATGTGTGCTGTAGATATAATTATAGATGGAATGCGCACCTTATTTACATTATGCGTCTGTGTGCCTATCCTCCCAGGCTGTCTGTTTTTAAGGACACGGGAATGCGTGGCATCTACTGGTTTGCCCACATTCCAACGTGTAACACCGGCAAATCAGGAAAATAATTGGGTTTTCCTTTGAGAAGAGGGAGAGGGGGGAAAAATTCTTCTTCCTGTGATGTTTTAAAAATTCAAAATTTCCTCATTTATCTCCATGATAGCTCTAACCACACAGTTGAAAGCTATATTTAGGCTGCAGAGATTGTATTTTAGAATGTGGAATTTCAAGTCCTCTCACTTGGAGGACTTGAAAGGATTGTGCACATTTTGAATAGGATTGTCTGCAAGTACCGGGAAAAAAAAACTTACCTTGGCATTATACGAGTGAGATTTTTTTTTTTTTCCAAGGCGTTTTAATGTGTCTGGGTATGCGTGAAGGCATGCATTGAAAAACGGATCCAGTTTGTTCGCCTTCAATTAAATCATCCCTCAAATATACACGGAAGGAAATGTATATATTATATTTCACAAATAATACGGGGGGCGGCTTTCTCATATCTTCACACAGTCAGCCAGGCCCTTACACGTCACACACACACATACACACACACGCACACACACAGGATGAATGGGTAAGTCTTGGTGATTAAGGTCATGCTGTTTGTTCATTTCTGCCCTGGCTAATGTGATTGAATTGGAACAATACCTTTGAACTCCCTGGCTCTGATCTGCATACTAATTGATCCCCCGTCCTTGACAATGACCTTTACTAACCATCCACCCATTCTGTGCCCTGCTCAAAAGTTGCTATCAAAATCCAGCAACAACAAAAAAAAAGTCCCTTTATAAAGAGCGTCTTCGAGCAGTGTGTTACTCCCTAGCTCCCCCTGCAAGATGCTTTAAGAAATAAAAAGTATTTGTCCGAGCCTGGAAAACAGATTCAGCTAGGAAGGCTCACACTTCTGATCCGGTAACCTCAAGAGCAAGGAGGAGGGAATCTGCTTCTCAGAACTAACTCCTGTGCTTGTCACATTTTTTCCTAAAATAAAAATCTCTGATAATAGTCTCCCTACAAGGTGTTTCTACAAATGGTCTTTGAGATATCAGAAGGCTGCATATGGATTTCATCTTCCTAGTATCAGGGAATAGGACCGGTTCTGTCTCTATTTAAAATGTAGGTATTTTATTCATCGTGGATTTTTTTTTTTGGTGCGTTAATTTTGATTTTGTAAACAGTACGTTCGATACTTATTTCTCCTGATGACTGACTTTTTGGCTGTCCCTTAAATTTTTGCTTCACTCTTGCCCCAGCCCTGCCAGGTGGCATAACTAGAGCTCTGCTATAGTCTTAGGGAAGTCTGGAGCAAAAAAATAAATAAATAAATAAAAACTGAAAAAAGTGTATTTTTCCCAAAAACTTATACATATTTACCTACAAATTTAAGTGGGCAAGACAATATCCAAAACTAATATAACACCATATGTTAGCCATACTGGAATTAAAATTTTTAAAAAATGAATAAATGGGCATGACAATGAGACATAAGCATGATATCTATGAAGACTCTCCAGCATCTTGTTGAGATGAAGACGTGCTCCAGGCACACACACACACACACACACACACACACACACACAAACATATTAACCCCAAAAAGCCAGGCTGTAGACACCTTTTAAAATTCGGCTGTGTACTAATGAATTAACCAGTAGCTAGCGAAGATACCAGGGTCTCCATTATAAGCCCAAGTTACATTCTTGGTGTGGCATTGAAAAGAAACAGACATCCCTTTTTGAGGACAAGATATGTCAAAGGCATTTGTTAAAAGGAATAGGAAGATCAGTCCCAAAGCAAACGCTCAACCAAAATAAAAACACAAAACCTTTTTTTGGGTTATTAAATCATCGATTATATCAGAATGCAGGATTTCCTTGAAATTTGCCTCGGGGATGAATGGAAGGGGCCAGCCCATCTGGCCATGAACAGAACACATCTTATTGCTGAAATAAGTAATCAGCTGAAACCCAGGACCCCTCAGCCACGCTCACTCGCACAGCTCTACTTGGGTCCCCTCACTCTCAGCAGAAGAGCACACAGGTACAAAACAAAAAGGCCACCTGCTTTCTATTATAGCCACACCACACCCTGACATCTGACACGTGTCTTCCTGTGACTTGGAGTCCAGACACTGGTCCTTTTAGCTCAGTGCAACCCAGGGATCATGACACATCGTGTGCCTCACATCCACGGGTACCCTTGACTTCCTCATTTTCCCATTTCAGTAAGTAGATACTTTTCTAAGAACACGTTGTTCTAAAAAAAAAAAAAAAAGGGGGAAGAAAAAAACTGTCTGTAATTTGTCATGAATTTCAATTACCGAAAAACTTTTGATTTTTTTCCTTTATCAAAAAAAAAAATTGGCATACCTCCAGGTTTTAAGAATGTGGTTAAGGCAGAGAATGACAGAAAGATAAAGATGTGTGTGTGTGTGTGTGTAGAGAAAAAGCTCTGAACATACGAGTTCATGGAGGCCTGGCTGGGTTTTAAGCCCCGAATAAAGGTTCCTAGTGACATGGGTAAGAAAGAGCATTTTGTATTTATATGGAGCGGAATGTTCTGACAGGTTCCACAGTGTTTCTCGGAGCTGACATGTCACAAAAGTGACTCTCGGCGTCCTAGAGTTGCGCACACATATCAGGAAGCGAGTCTACACTCGCAAACTCACTGCACAGAAAGGATTTTGGAGAGGAAATAAAGAATCATTTTGCGATTGGAAACTAGGAGGGGATTTTTTTTTTTCTCCTTTCAGATACACAGAATACTTACCAAACGGGAGCAGAACTTTTTTTTTTTTTTTTTTTTTTTTTTTGAAATGTGCAACTGTGTGAAACTTGTCTGGTTTCAGATTTACACAGAAATTTGGAATCATCTTGTTTTCATCCAAACAAATTCAAACTGAAGAGCTTCTTAACTAAGCTGGGAGCATATTTGCACCAAGAAACTGATGTTCCTAATTCATTAACCTACAAGCATTGGGTACCAGTTGAGCTTAGGAAATGTGCATAACTCAGTGACTTTTGGTTCTTGGCTTTTCTGGTTGTTTTGCTTCTTGGAGGGCTGTCACCCCACCAGCTCTGTCCCAGGGGCCAGGTGGGAGATTAAACCCGGTGAGGTCCAGATGATATATAGCCTTTGCTTTTAAGGAACAATTTTGGATTTTGGAGGAACTTGGTTTGTAGCTGGAGCTGAATAAATGTTTATCGAGTAAGTCAATAAATCACACCAGAATGCTGTAAGTTGTAACGTGAGATAGTGTCCGACTAAAACGCTGACCCAAATCGTCCAGATGATTCCAGCCAGAGTTCAGAGATCAGAGGAAGCTGGGATCATGGTAGTAGCCACTCCTCCTAGCACAAAGCATCAATTTAAAAAGGGTTTTGATTCCATGATCACACTTAACCCTCTGCAGGATCCTGTGTGATGGCAAGAAACACAAAAGAGAAAGTCCCTGTCTCGGTGGGGCTTAGTTTTGTTGTGCATGGTAGGAAGATGATGCATACCGTGAAACACAACGTGCCATGGAGAAAAATAAATCATGAAGGATATGGAACCCTGAGGAGTTTGGTGTGGTGTGCAAGCGTTCCTCGTGCAGTGATGAAGAAAGCTCCCGTCGGAGAGATGACATTTGAGGAAGGACAAGAAGAAGCCCAGGGAGAAGCCACATGTCCCTCTAGAGGAAAAGAAATGCAAGTAGAGGGAAAAGCAGGTTCAAAGGCCCAGGAGCAGAGCCTGCTTGGCACCTTCAGGAAGACCCAGAGAGGAGACTCAGGAGCTGCATTTGGAGCAAAAAGACCAAATAAGAGGAGATGGGGTAGAGAGGGAGGACCATGTGGGGCTTCTGAGGGCAGTGAGGATGCAAAGTGTGGAGCTCTGGCACAGGACTGCCATGATCTGGGGCTAATGACAAAGCCCTCTTCCCTGGGTGTTTGGAAAGGTTAAATGCCACAATGCAGCACAGAGCTTCGCTCAGAGGGTGCTCCTCAACCCTCAATCTAAAGCTCACGTGGGAATGTGACCCGTGCAGGTTGAATGGGGAGCCCCAGATTCCGAAATTCAAGACTTTCCACTTTATGAAATGAGGCAAGTAAATATGTCACAAAAAGAGAGGTGAAGAAATGAATGTGTCCCCCGATTGCCCATTGCTCTGGTGTGCAATACGGTCATACATTTTTTTTTTAATCTGCAATCATGTTTTTTAACCATGCTCTGTAATCGGAGAAGGAAGAAGGAGCAGGAAGGATCCTTCATTTGTCCTGGGTTAGCTTCACTCTAAGGATCCTCCACTGTCCTCCCCTAAATGGCAGGCAGGGGTCCTTTCAGGGTCACCCTGCTGAGGGCCGGGCCATCAGGCTCCTGGATCAGGAGAGTCCCAAGAGATGAGCCAGAGAGCAGGCCAGTCAGGAATCTCCACCTCTATCCCTCCCCACCCTCATGAAACTAGATTGAACCTGAGTTTTCTTACCTGTAAAATGGGAGCTCTGATGCAGATTCTGGTTACCTCCAGACTGAGGGGGGAACAAAAGCAAAATAATGAATGTGGAAGGGTTTTGCTAGGTATAAATGCAATTATATTTGTATAATAATATATAATTATATTATTAGGTCTTTTAAAACAGCTGGAAGGAAAACTAAAGAGTGAGCAAATTAAACCAATCACCTAGGTATTCTATGCTGATTATAAATATATATGTATGTTTATTGTACAACATAAATTTTAAAAATACACCTAAAAAGCTTTAAAATAATAAAAAACTATTTTACATTTACCACCCAGAATAAAACAAAATTTTGCTATACTTTATACCGTATTTTCCTTCTAGTTTCTATGTTTAAAAAAATAAATATTACATTAAGTATTTGTATGTATTTATATCATGATCAACGTATGTGTGTATTTAACTTGGCATCACTATGGCTACGTGATGTGGCATTTGCCATAGTTAGGTCATATAGCTGTACCCTATAATGTGGTGTAGTCAAAGTGATGCCACGTTGTGGATGCAATACACAATATAGTTATAAATTATTTCATATGGTTATAGAATATATATATATATACACTCATGAACATATATAAAATGCAGGTTTACATTATTAAGTATATTATTATAAAATTATTAGTACCATTTATTAATTTTTTGAAAAGTAGGTAAATCACATTATTTTAAAAAAATCAGCAGTACAGGGGTACCTGGCTGGTCAGTCAGTATAACATGTGACTCTTGATCTCAGGGTTGTGAGTTCAAGTCCCAACACTGGGCATCTGGGCATAGAGCTCATTAAAAAAAAAAAATTAACAGTACAAAGGCAGAGACTTCTCTCATCGCTACCATTTTTCTTCCAAAAAAGCAATAATTGTCATTGATGAATGATAATATACTGGACACACACTGTTATATACTTTTCTTTTTTCACTTAAAATATAGCTTCAAGATCACTCCATATCAGCACATATGTAGATCTGCTTCTTTCTTTTAATGGCTGCATGGTATCACGTTGTAAGGATAAGTTATGTTTTATTTAATCTACAAATCTAAGGTGAGTTGCTTCTAATCAATTACAATCCCAAACAAAACCCGAAAAAGCACATTTTAATGACTAACCATCAGTACAAAAGAAAGGTAAATTGCTAAAATAGAACCAGTATGAATCGTGTTAAGTTCAATACTCATGGGCCAACTTTTCCTGCCAAAAAGATGTACTGATTTGCCACTTTACATGTGTAATGAATGCAAAGTCCTTTTTCCCCATTTTTAATTACATTTTGCATTTTCCTTATTATGAACAAGTTGAGAAAATATTTTTAATAGTCATTCATGTTTGGGTTTTTTTTTTTTTGATGAGTTGTCTAACATTTTCCTCTGTCTTTCCACTGTATTGTTTTCCTATATTAGTGATTTATAGGAACTCTTCGTATATTAAGGAAATTACTCTAAGATATATTACATGTATTGCAAAACAGGAGTTTGAAATTTATAAAAAGTAAAAAGTATCAATCTTTACCTTATGGCTCTGGACCTTGTGTCATGCTTTAAAAGACTCTCTAATTCAGAGAAATCACCCTGAAGAGCGAGGAGCAGATCAGTGTCAGGCAGAGAGAAAGGTCCACGTGCAGAGAAGGCAGAGAGGACCGGAGCAGCTGGGAGCATTCGTAGGCTGAAGAGCAATGTGGCACAGGCCAGATGAGAGAAGATCATGAATGATTTGTGGGAAGAATGAGAAACCTTTGAATGGCGCCATTCAATCAAGGAAGGGACTTAACCAGATTTATGCCCTGAACACATCACAGCGGGATGAGTAAGGGATTGGTGGGGGAACCAGGGACAGAGTAAGGACTGGAGCCCAGGTGAATGGTGCTAGCAGACCTGGGGAGCATGGGGCTGTTTGAGTGGGGAACATGGGTGGACTTGCAATCTCTGTAGTGGGGACCAGAGGTGAGGAACCTGGCACAGAAGAATACTAGGTGAATGGAGATCCCATTTCAGGGAGCAGGAGGTGACAGGCGGCAGAGACAAACGCTGCGCTTTGGGACATGCTAATCTGGAGGCGCCCTTGCAAAATCCGTATGAATCCACATCAAGAAGGTTGCGGTCTATAGTAGGTGGTGCTCGGAAGAGAATGACGCAGGTATTCACGGTTCCCTGCAGCATTGACTAAACTTTCCCCATCGCAGTGTCCTCCTCTGTAAAATGAAAGACATAACTTAGAAGGAGAGAGAATGATGTGCAGCCCCTAGCATAGGACCCTCCAAACATAGCCCTCCCTCCACCCCTCCCCTCCAATGTCAAATACAACAAGTGGACGCAGGCACATCTTTTTTTTTTTTTAATTTTTATTTATTTATGATAGTCACAGAGAGAGAGAGAGAGAGAGGCAGAGACATAGGCAGAGGGAGAAGTAGGCTCCATGCACCGGGAGCCTGATGTGGGATTCGATCCGGGTCTCCAGGATCGCGCCCTGGGCCAAAGGCAGGTGCCAAACCGCTGTGCCACCCAGGGATCCCCCAGGCACATCTTTTATACTAAAAACGCACACGTATTAGTTTGCTAGGGCTGCCATAAAGTACCCCAGCCTGGGTACATTAAACAACAAAAATTAGTTTTCTCACAGTTCTAGAAGCAGGAAAGCAATGTGCGCACAGCAGAGACTTTGAGACAGAACAAGAGATGGAAATCCTGAAAAGAAGCACCTAGGAAGGCCATTCTGAAAACCAACCGGACAACAGTGAATGCCAGCTTTTCTGCCAAATTGCAAAGATTTAGGCCTCCCTGGCTCTTCTCTGCTGCCCATCGCAGCGACTGCCGCTGCAGGAGTGGTGCCAGAGGGTCACGAAGGCAGGCCCCTCCATCACCGGTGAGTTCCTTAAGGCTCCTCTCTCGCCCCTATAAAGTCACTCAGAGACGAAGAAGGTCTAATTGAGCAATAATGACCGGGCTGAAGTCTTTCCGAGACACATAATGGGATGTTAAAGGCTCCAATCCTGACCCTCTAGCTGCCTATTATGAGACTGGTAAAGACAGATAAACAGATCATTAGGGCCTCTATAAACCTCGGACATTAATCTGAAACACTCCTCTTCATAATGCTTCAGTCCTGCCTCTTCCACTCATAAAAAGAAAAGTGTGAAGGTTTGGCATTCGACGTGGGTCTTATTTCTACCTCCTTTTTTTTTTAATTTTTATTTATTTATGATAATCAAAGAGAGAGAGAGAGAGAGAGAGGCAGAGACATATGCAGAGGGAGAAGCAGGCTCCATGCACCGGGAGCCCAATGTGGGATTCGATCCTGGGTCTCCAGGATCGCGCCCTGGGCCAAAGGCAGGGGCCAAACTGCTGCGCCACCCAGGGATCCCCTTATTTCTACCTTCTTTAGGTTATCATGAGTGTCAGGGAAGCTGGAGAAGCTGACTCTGGTTATGTCTCTCAGTGTACTCGACTTGTGGGGTTTGCAAGAAAGACACCTTCCCCACCCCATCACCTACCACCTTCCCCCACTTGGCATCTCGTGGAGAAATTGCTGCTTGATGGCACCCCTGATTGAAGTGGGCTTGGTTCCTCCTCTGGATGAGTGTGTGTGTTTGATGTCCTTATGTGGGTGTGCCTGCATGCATTCGTGTGCGTATTTGGTGTGTATATTTGTGTGCATTTTTTGGTGTGCCTGTGTGTGTTTGTGTTTGTATGAGTGTGTCCCTGTGTGTCTGTGTGTGTGTTTGTGCATTTGCGTGCATGTTTGATGTACCAATGTGAGTGTGCATGTACGTGTTTGTATGTGTATTTGTGTGCATATATGGTGTGTGTGTTTGTCCCTATGTCTGGTGTGTCTGCATGTGTTTACGAACGTGTTCGTGTCTCTACTTTTGTGTTATGTGTCTGCACGCATGTTTGATGTACATATGTAAGTGTGCATGTGTGTGTTTGTATACAAGTTTGTGCGAATGTTCGGTGGATTTGGAGGTGTGTGTGCACGTGTGTGCACATGCATGTTCGTGTGTGTAGGGGTGTAGCAGAGACATCTGAGTGAAGAGGTAGAGAGAGATTAAATGACAAAATCCCCAAGGCTGGTCTGGGGCCTCCGAGCCACCCCCAGAAGCAAACCTGAATGCTCACCATTCCTCCCAGTAGGGAATTATGGAGCGTCTCCTCGAGGCACGGGCTTGTGTTCCACTGGGAAGAAGAAAATAAGGAAGCAAACAAATAAAAGGGCAAGACGGCTGAGGTTCCAGGAGGTGCTAAGCAGGAGTGTCGCAAGGCCATCTGGTAGGTTTGCTGGGGGGTTGGGATGAACTTAGAGCTTAGATCTGGTGGTTGGGGACTAGGGCTCTGGGTTCCGGGCTAGAGCCCCAAGCACAGGCCTTGGGGCAGGAAGGAGCTGGAATGCCATGTTTCAGAATGAACTCTTGTTTTGATCTCTCCTGGGCTCTGGAGAACAAAAAAGTCCCATGGCCACCCTTCGGCTGGGTGGTAGAGGGGAGCCCAAGACAATAGCGATGTAATCCGGGAAATCTGCTTTCCTACCTTTGACAGAGCCTGGCCAGTCCTAGGCCCACGGTCAGGATTCTCCAGACACCTGCTAATTAAATTCCTGACTTAACATCACAGAAGTTCTAGGTTCATTTCGGGCTCTTGTCTCCTGCTTGGCAGAAACTGAGCTATCAGCAGTCAGGAAGAGAGAAACTGAGACAAATTAAGAGAAAAGGAATCACGGGGTACAAATGAAGTCACCTTGACTGACAGTATGGTGCACTCCCCTGCACCCGTGCTCGGAGAGCCAGCCGCCCGCACATCTCACTGGCTGACACCCGGGCCCAGAGACTCTGGGGAGAGCCCTGCCTCCCCTCGAGGTCCCCGGAGGACCTGGCACTCGAGCCAGCACCCCCACCCACGTGGGCCAGCCTCAGCCAGTGGGGAGATGGCGGGATGCTGTCCCCTCTGGGTGCTGTGGTCTTCCCAGGCCCTGCGCAGGGCTCCCAGGGCAGGTGAGGCTCTCCTGCGAAGAGTTTATAGAAGGAATAGAAGTTCTGAGTGCATCTCCCAGTGAGCACTCTTGCTGACAGTCTGAGAAATGCCTGCAATTGTACACACACATTTATGCGCATGGACTTGTAAGCATCCTGGGTCCTGGGAGAGGATCTGTAGTTCTCAAGGGATCCTCCAAGGTCTGTGATCTCCAAAGCATTAAGAACAGCCTTAGGTAGACATCGCTCCCATAGCTAGTCCGGCAATCTTACCTCTTCCCTTAGAGACTGTTCCTTGTCTTTCAAGACCAACACCAAATGTGTCTGCCCATGAAAACTTCCTCACAACCACTCCCTCCCTTCTCCGAGTTGTGCCGGATGCTGGCACATAGCCCTCTGCTGTCTACCACTCTCTGTCATAACCGATTATTTTCAAAGACTAGCTTTCCCTTCCGGAGAGGATTCCCTCAAGGACCTTCATGAAGCCTCACTTGCATCTCCAACCCGGGTCTAGTACAATGCCTGACACGTGTGCTCAGTAAAAATTCCCATGCATGCTTGCATGAGTGAATGAACGAAAGTAACGCTACTTCAACAAAGATGGCATTTTGATGAGCCACCCTGAACCTGCCTGTCCTCATCCTGGGATTCCAGAATAGAGGCTGAGGTGAGGCCTTCGGTCTGTCGCCTCCTAGGATTTGGAGAGCAGCCCAAACCTTGTCCCTGAATGAAGCACCCTGCCAGGACTGCAAGCGTGATGGGACCTACATGCAACGCACAGAAATGGCATGACACTGGCGCTCTTGAAAAGCCAAACTCCCACGTTCGATGACCAATCAATCAGAATTGGATTATTGAGGAAGTAGAGCGATGTTCCTCCAGGTGAATCACATTGGTGTTGACGGAATCCTTTTTTAGCAAAATATGGTTTCTGAGTCATCTTTATTGTATGAATGGGTAAGTCTAGAGCCCGTCGGTCTTGTGTACCACCATCAATTAATCTGTCTGTCACCACTGCCATTTCTTCACTCTGCTGCGTTGTTTTGCTGGCTGCAATGCTTCACCCTCCCTGCCTCTATGGCCTCACCAGGGGTGGAGTGGGCTTTGCCCTGTGACTTTGGTTTTGGCATCAAAGCTGCTTTGGCCAAGATTGTATACGCAGAAGTGACAGTTCCGAGCCTGAGTCTCCATGACCTGGCATGTTTCTACTTCTGCCACTACCACAAGGAGACCATGCATGTCCTGGAGGAAAGGGGCAGGCCTGTCTCACCCAACAAATGCATGAGCAGCAAATGCTTATTGTAGCAAGCCAGATGGTTTTATGGTTGCTTGTTACTCGGCATTGTTGTGTCAACAACTAGCTGATGCATCCCTGACTCACTTTTTTATCATTGTGTAACAAATTACCATAAATTTAGAGGCTTAAGACACTACAAATTAATTACTCACAGATTCCCTGGGGGCAGGTTAGCTGGGTCTTTTTCTCAGCGTCTCATCAAACTGAAATCAGGGTGTTGACCAGGGCTATATCCCCTTCCAAGCTTCCCGGGTCTTGGCAAAATTCTGTTCATTGTGTCTGTCTGGCTTCTACGAGATGCTTGTCACAACATACCTTCCTCAACGGTCACCATCCCAACACGACTATAGGCAAACAAGAGAATCTCTCTGCTTTTCAAAACTTTTGGGGTGCCTGGGTGGCTCAGGGGTTGAGCATCTGCCTTCAGCTCAGGGTGTGATCCTGGGATCCGGGATCGAGACCCACATCAGGCTCCCTGCGAGGAACTTACTTCTCTCTCTGCCTGTGTCTCTGTTTCTCTCTCTGTCTCTCATGAATAAACAAATAAATCTTAAAAAAAATTTTTTTTTCAAAGCTGACCTGATCAGGTCAGACCAAGGTTTGACTAACTCAAAGTCAACTGATTCTAGACCTTAATAACATCAGCAAAATCCCTCCACCTTTGCCGTCTAACCTCATTGTGGGAGTGACAACCATCATAGACACAAGCTCTGTCCCATTCCAGAGGAAGGGATCTATGCAAGGTGCGTATGCCAGGGCATCTTAGGACTCAGCCTACCATAGTCCTCAATATGTCTAGTGACACAGAACCCCATTCTCACTTGGCCTAGAGTTGCTTTGGGAGAATTTAATGTTGGGGGTCCAAGGGGACTTCCATCTCCAAACGTAAGTAATGTTTTTGTTCTTTTTTTTTTTTGGTTTTGATTTTTTTCCTCCATCCCACTCCAGGAGTGTTTGACAGAAAATTCAAAAGCATGAACTTGTAAGCTGAAGAAAAGCTCAGTCTGCACCCCCATCCCAAGCCCTGAGCCCCAGACCACAATAGATCATAGCAGGAGTTTATGAAAAAAAGGACATCAGGTAGAGATAACATGGTACAGATAAGACCTGAGAAATAAATGTCTGTAAACGTGGTTCAGTGAGCCAGGCCACAGAGGCCGCTGCACCGGAATGCCCTGGATGAGGCCAGCACTGGCCCCGGTGATGCAGCCACCGTGCCTGGCCACATAGAAAACCAGCAATTACATCTCACTTTCTTTGGAGGCTTTGGCTTCAGAGAGTCAAATTTAAATCCTGATTCTACATTTAAGTCTTAACCAATTGTACTCGACACACACACACGCACACACATGATAGATTGTTAGGATTTCTTTTTTTTTTTTTTTTTTAGATTTTATTTTATTTATTTATTCATGAGAGACACACAGAGAGAAGGAGGCAGAGACACAGGCAGAGGGAGAAGCAGGCTCCCTGCAGGGAGGTGGATGCAAGACTCCATCTCAGGACCCCAGGGATCATGCCCTGGGCCGAAGGCAGGCGCTAAACCACTGAGCCACCCAGGTGTCTTGACTGTTAGAATTTCTGTAATGAGCCCTGATCACTTTCCCTGGGTTGAAGTCCTCGGCCCATCTCTCGTTGACCTTGGGAAAATCACCGTGTCTGCATTTCCATTTTCCTTATCTAAAAAATAACAATAGCAATAAGAGGCAGACTTCTTGCTACCCGCAGTTGTGAGAATTAAATAAAGTAATAGACACCGTGAGATGAGCCAGCAGGGCTCGGCTGCCACAGACCCCAGCCGGTGGTGGTTCATTGCTTCTTTCTTCTGTTGATCGTGCTGTCAGGCTACAGAAAGACACACCAGGACGGTGCAAAAGTGAAGGTCAGCTGGGTGTGAACCCCCACACCCTGGGTGGACGAAGCCCAGTGGGAGACACAGAATACACCAACAACTTCAGTGCAGCACTTTAAACGCTATCCCCCCCAAAAGGGAGCAAGTAAAAGAACTTAGAAGCTTAGAACTTAGTGCAAGGAACGTACATGAACAAGGACGTGGGTGTGGAGGGGGAGGTGGTCCAAAGAGAAACAGGTGTGAGGAGAGCTCATTAATTCTTGAAAAAAGGATGGTCCTGTCTCTTGATCTCATTTTAAGGGAAACACTGGTGGCAAGAATGTGTTCTGGGCCTCGGGAACCCAAGAAATGGGTCATCTCGGGACTGTGAGGTTAGAGACCAAGGCGCCCCTCCGAAAATGCGGGGATCGGCTTCTACGGGGCCTGGTGGCAGTTTCTGGAACCTCTTTGTTTATACCTGGCAGTACATAAACTCGAAATTTTAATGCCGGTTCAATTCAGATGCAAATGGCTCTGTCCAAGTGGTAAATGGGAAAGAAAGACCAGGATGGCAGCAGGGACATTATTCCTCCCCGCACCATTTCGGTGTTCTCTGAGTCACGACGATATAAGTTTGGGTGCTGAGCTATCGCCTCCCGGGATGAGTAATGAGGGACCATCCCCCATCCGTTTTCCCCGTGAGCCGGATGGCAAATCCAATTAGTTATCTCTGAGGACAACCCGTAAATATTATCAGGACATAAAATATTGTGGGCATTTGGAAAGAAAATACAGTCATCTAAATATTGATGTTTTTCAACTGAGTATTGGAAGCGGGATTTTAGAGCAGAGAAGCAGTTTAAGGCGAGGTCGCTCAGCCTCCCTGGTTCAGAGGCAAGCAGGGCACAGCTGGGGACATCAAGTTTTGGGTTTTATTCCTTCCTTCGACCATCCGTTCATGAGATCAACGAGCCCAGAGGCGCCGCCCCCCCCCCCCCAGCCAGGCCCGGTGTGGGACCCTGGAATTCAAAGATAAATAAGACACCATCACCAGGATGGAGCAGTCTCTAATGTGCTAGGAGAACTGAGTGAGTGAACTGACCATTTTTTTTTTAAAGACTTTATTTATTCATGAGAGACACACACAGAGAGAAGCAGAGACACAGGCAGAGGGAGAAGTAGGCTCCATGCAGGGAGCCCGATGTGGGACTCGATCTCGGGGCTGCAGGATCACGCCCTGAGCCAAAGGCAGATGCTCAACCACTGAGCCTCCCAGGTGCCCCACAACTGACCATTTTCATTTGAGCGATGACTAAAGACAAAGAAGCCCAGGCCTGTAGGCAGGCATCGGCCAGGGTCTCTAATCCACTCAGATAAGTAATTGTTCACTCAAATGCCTCCAGGGGCCAAACTGGTATTTTTCTATAAGTGAGGAGACCGGCTGTGAGGTGCCTGGGCAGCGTGGAGACGATGGTGACCTGCGGAGTGCCTGCCCTGTGTGAGCAGGGCCAGTGGAGGCCACACACATATACAGGCTCAAAGTGGCCAACGCTCTCAACTGACTCCACAGAAATTTGAAATCTAGATTCATCTCACGAGATCACCCAATCCATGATGGTGAGCAACAGATTCCAATATTTTAGACACCCAAGGGGGCTCAGCAATCCACGCCCGTGCCCCGTTTATGGCTCTGGGATTGCCAGTTCGTGGCTTCTGATTTATTCATAGTCCTAGGAAGCTCTGCAGAAGTGTTGTCTACAATGATGAATTTGATCTTTCGCAGAGGTAACTGCAGAGATGGGGGCACCGGGGTGCACAGAGGTTAATAACAGGTCCTTATTCTGCAAGATTGTTCCATCTGCCCATTGAGAAAATGATCAGATGAAGGAATGAATGAGCCGGACAGCAGAGCCGAGGCAGGGATTCCAAGCAGAGGAAATGGTACATATGACAACAAGGCAGATTGGAACGCAGATGCTCGGGGAACCCCTGGGACTGCTGGAACTAGGGGGGAACGTGGTGGGATCTGCGATCAGGGAGGGGCAGGGATCAGGCCACGAGCCTTGAAGGCCAGACCAGGCACAGGAAACTATTCTGAAAATAATGCATAAGAACTCGGGCGAGGGCAGCCCCGGTGGCTCAGCGGTTTAGCGCCGCCTTCAGCCCGGGGTGTGATCCTGGAGACCCAGGATCCAGTCCCATGTCGGGCTCCCTGCATGGAGCCTGCTTCTCCCTCTGCCTGTGTCTCCGCCTCTCTCTCTATGTGTCTGTCATGAATAAATAAATAAAATCTTAAAAAAGAACTCAGGCAAGTTTCTCATCTGTTCTGTGACTTTGTTTCTCCAGCTGCAGAATGAGGACAACGGAGCGCCTATGTCCCGGGGCCAGCATGAGGACCTTCAAGGTTCCCACGCCGACAGCGGGGCCCGGGTGCTCAGAACCGCAGGGCCCTCGCCACCATACGTCACTGTCGTGTCAGCACTGACCTCCCTCTGCCCAAGAGCAAGCCCAGGCCAGACCGGCTGCTCCGGGGACACAATGTGGCCTGGCAAGTGACAGCACTCCAGATGCTGAGAACGTCGTTGTTGGGGCCACGTCTCTGTGGGGTCAGTGGAGAGCTGCCAGGGGAGGAGCTGCTCTGACTTTCATGACCTTATGCCGGGATTACAGGGTTGAGTCCTGCAGACTCTCAGGAAATCGGTTCCTTCCTACTCCAGTCACACCGAGACACTGTCATGTGTGATTCCGGCTTTCAGATTCATGGGTCACAGGTGTCTGTGATCCCAAGGGCTTGGACTTTTTTTTTTTTTTTAAGATTTTATTTCTTTATTCATGAGAGACACAGAGACAGGCAGAGGGAGAAGCAGGGTCCCTGCGGGGATCCTGATGGCAGGACTTGATCCCAAGACCCCAGGGTCACAACCTGAGCCAAAGTCAGACGCTCAACCACTGAGCCCCCCAGGTGGCCCAAGGGGGTGGACTTTAAAGTGGTAAAGCCTACAGGGCCCCAACTGGTGCTAAGTCATCATGACAGTACCAGGTACCACGCCCTTGCCCACCCGAGCACCACCAATCTGCAGGTTGACACCGAAATGCAGCCATGATGATCTCCATTGCCCAGAGGAAGAGACAGAGGTTCCTAATGGTCAGCGAGTTGCCCAGGCCACGGGACAAAGAGGCCGTGAGGCCAGCTCTGAACTGCTCTTTCAGGGTGGCTCAGAGGACCAGGTTCCTGGCACCATCGCAGCTGGCCTGTCCTGCAAAAGTCAAAGCATGGGAGGGCTCTGATATACCGAGTTGCTGGCTAAGGACAGCAGAGGGGTCAGGACTACCGCAAAAACCCTCCCTCGCCCCCTGCAGCAGCTGCTTCCACCCCCGCCTCCCACCTCCACCACAAATAAATAAATAAACCCAGAACAAGAAAAAGGAAAAAAAAAAAAGTTTCTGACTTTCTGTAACCTTTTCTTAGAGTTCAGGTTATTTTTTTAATGCATTTGTCTGCTTTAAAATTGTCTCCTTAGCCTCTCAAGGGAAACCGATATAATACACCATCACATCTCTCACCGGAGAAAAAAGAACACTTACTCTTAATAGGTGGCAATTTTGCCAGATGTTATTGACATAGTAAGTGCGAAATTTCCGTGCTACTCAATGCAGAGCGCAGCAGATTAAAGAACAATGAGTACAGTGCAAAATGAAGTTTCAAAAGCCGCAGTGTCAAAGTCAGGGAAGGTGTAAAAAAATTACATCTTTGCAACACTATTAAGAGCAAGTTTACTAATTACTCCATCCAGCGCAGATTTCAGAGCAAATGCCCCAAGACTAGGGAAAGTTTCACAAGTGTTATTTTTCCCCCCTCTGTGCTTGTCAGCATTTCTTTCTCAAGTGGCAGGGAGAGAGGGAGAGAGGCAGAGAGAGTGGAGGGGTGCAGGGAGCGGGGTGAGCAGGGGTCCGTGGGTCAGCAGGTCGCCATGCCCATCGGCCTACCCCCTAGACAGCCTCCAGCAGGTGACATGGGAACACTGACCACCCAGCTCCCCAGAACCGATTTGGACACGAAGAAACAGCTCAGCGATGAGAATCACACAGTCTCCAAGGCAGGTCCTCAGGCCTTCCAAGCTCATCCCTCTGCTCTTTCTTTCCAACACAGCCGTGGATTTAAATCGCTTTTGAAGCAGTGAAAATCCTTTTCCGAACGAAATCTGAAATTTCCGAAATACAAACCAGATGAAAGCAGAGCTACTCCACCGGGGACTGGGAGCAGTGAGGTTGTCCAGGGCTCCAGAGAATCCCTTGCTCTGTGTTCTGCATTTCTGGGGTGGGGGTGGGGGGGTAGGTCCCCAAGTGGCCTCCACTTGTGACCCGCATGTGACAGTGCATGTGTGACTGTGACACACACATGCACATACACGTGAGGGGCAAGGAACTGCTCAAGGAATTTACCACGTTCTCAAAGAGATTTCTGATTCTCCCCCAAATTTTTTTAAAAAAACAAACCTCAGGAAGTACATGATGTTGATCTTGCTTCGGAAGTTTTACTCACTCCGCTGACAAATATGCCCATTCGCTGACATCTTGACTTAATAAAAGCCACAATTCCTGGGAACATACAGTCAGCGCCAACTTACTTTTTCAATTGAACTTTTTATTTTGACATAATTGTAGGTTCACACGCAGTTGTAAGAAGTAATGCAGAGAAAGCCGATGTTCCTTCTCCCCCAGTTCTTCCCCACCATCGATCTCTTGCACAATTATAGGATCATACGACTCACATTCAGATTTTCCCCAGTTGCATTCATTTGTGTGTACGTGTGTCTGACTTTTTTTTTTTTTTTTTTTAATGAAATGCTTCCAGAGAAGTGGATACCCGTGTAGAAAATGACTTCCATCTCGGGAGGGAGAACCAAGATAAAAGGTGGAGTGACCCATTTTGTTCTGAACGCAGCAGATCTGAAAATAGCCTTGACCCGGAGTAGACGGACTGGAGCAGGTGCAAAACCGGGAGCTGGTCCGCGGGGGGCAGCTTCAAGGCCCAGCCCCGGGGGTGGCCGCCTGGCTCCGTGCAGGTGAGCCCACACCTTACTCCCCGAGAACTCAGATCCCGGCCGGCTTTATAGATGAGAACGATCGCCCTCAGTGTTGCTAGGAGGCAAACGGCCCCGAGTGCCGATGGAGACGGTGAGAGGCGGAGTGGCCTGCATTTGTCAAGCCTGCGGCTTTCTAAACGATTTCTGCTGTGATTCTAGAAACTTCGTGCTATCAGGCAGCAAGAACAGAAATGCAAGTGATACTGGGCGGTGCTGCCTTTTGGGGGGAGATTCATCAGTTGGCATTCCTGAGCCCAAATTCCAGCAGCCTGCCACGGCTCTTTCATTCCCCTAAAGCATCCCCAGCCCTTCCAACACACAGACCCAGAGATCCCCAGGGACAGAATCTACTCAGTGCTCCACGGACCATTAAGTCCATCCCCTTCATCTCACAGGTGAGGAAGCTGAGACCACAAGAATATCTTGTGCATCTACTAGGGAGGAGGGTATGAAGTAAAGTATAGGTATGACATCCAGGACAAGGCACAGTGACCCCAAGCCACAGAGCTGGTCAGATGGCAGGTGGTAACTTCTCTGAGTGTCAGATACACCGTGCATACCTACTTCTTCTTCTTTTTTTCTTTTTTAATAGACATTAAGTACTTTAGTCTTTACAGCTATATGGTCTCTGTCCCAACTATTCAGCTGGGCTGTTGCTTGAAAGCAGCCATAGGCCTGCTTAGTCTATGGCTGACATAGATGTCAACAAGCAGGCATGGCTGGGTGCCGATAGCAGCTGATTCACAAAAGCAGATGGCATGTGGACTCAGCTCGGGAGCCACAGTGTGGTGATCCTCGATCTCTGTGCTCATTAAATGAGAAGTTCCTCCATAGGGCGATCATGATGAATCCCAGAGATGATATACATAGAATCCTCCAGAAGAATGCCTGACTCATAATGGGTGCTCAAGACATGTAGGGTATTATGGTTTTTTTGCATAATGTATAGTGTTCAAACACGTATAGCGCTGATCTTATCCACAAATGAAGTACTGACTGATGATGCTCAGAGACTGGCTAACTACACACCTAGAAGCTTTCAGTAGAGACCTGCGTGCAAAGAACAGGAATTCAGACCTTTAGGCAGATCTTGTGTTCACATTTCAAAGGGGCTCTTGACCCAGAACCAGGGACTAGAATGCTTCCGTCTTAGTCCTTTCTCAAAGTTGCTTTGGCTGTTCAGGGTCATTGGTGGTCTCATGCAAATTTTAGAATTATTTGTTCTAGTTCTGTGAAAAATACCATTGGAATTCTTATAGGGATGAATTTAAATTTTTAAAAAGAGATAAAAGAAGGAAATAAAGTAATTATTGACAGGTGTGTACTTATTTGCCATTTAAATTTTTAAAAAGAGATAAAAGAAGGAAATAAAGTAATTATTGACAGGTGTGTACTTATTGCCATTTTGCTAATTGTTTTCTGGTGGATTTGTTGTTCTTCATACCATTGGAATTCTGATAGGGATGGTATTGAATGTATACATTGCTTTGGGTAGTATGGACTTTTATTTTTATTTATTTATTTTTTTAGTATGCACTTTTAAACAATGTAAATTCTTCCAATCCATGTGAATGGAGTGTCTTTCCATTTATTTGTGTCTCTTCTACTTATTCCATCTTGTCTTATGGTTTTCAGTGTACAGGTCTTTCCCCCTTGGCCAAATACACTTCTATGCACCTCTTTTCTTTTTGATGCACTTGTGAATGGGATTTTCTTAATTTCTCTTTCTGATGGTTCATTATAAGTGTAAAGAAATGCAACAGATTTCCATATACTACTTTGTATCCTGCAACTTTATTGCATTCATGTATTCGTTCTTTAAAAAAATATATTTTATTTATTTATTCGTGAGAGACAGAGAGAGAGGCAGGGACACAGGCCGAGGGAGAAGTGGGCTCCTTGCAGAACTTGACCCCAGGATCCTAGGATCACATCCTGAGCCAAAGGCAGATGCTCAACCACTGGGCCACCCAGGTGCCCCTCGTGTATTAGTTGTAAGAGTTTTTTGGTGAAGTCTTTAGGATTTTAGATATAGATACAGATAAATATATATATGCATACAAACACAGATACAGCTATGAGTGGAAACAGTTTTTCTTCCTTCTCAATTTGGATGCCTTTTATTTGTTCCCTAGTTTCTGTGACTAGGGCTTCCAACACTATGTTGAATAAAAGTGGTGACAATAGACACCCTTGTCTTGTTCCTGATTTTAAAGGAAAAGCTTTCAGTTTCCACCATTGAGTATAATGTGAGCTGTGAGTTTGTCATAATATGGCTCTTAGCATGTTGAGGTACACACCCTCTGTACTGAATTTGCTGAGATTTGTATCATAAATGGATGTTGAATTTTTCCAGAACCTTCTTCTGCATCTACTGAGATGATGATATAACTTTTATCCTTCATTTTACTAATGTGGCATATCATGTTGATTGATTTGTGGTTGTCGAACCTTCCTTGCATCCCTGCAATAAATCCCATTTGATCATGGTGTATGATCCTTTTAGTGTATTGTGAAATTCAGTTTCTTAATATTTTGTTGAGGATTTTTGCAAATATGTTTATCAGGGACATTGACCTGCAATTTTCCTTTCTCGTGGTGTCTTTGTCTGTTTGTGGTGTCAGGGTCATGCTGGCCTCATAAAATGAGTTTGAAAGTTTCTCACCTCTTCAGGTTTTTGGAAGAAGTTGAGGATTGGTATTAATTCTTGGAATATGTTGGACCAATAAAGGACTGGACTTTCGTTTCTTGGGAGGTTTTTGATTATTGATTCAGTCTTCATACCAGTGAACAGCCTATTCAGATTTTCTATTTCTTCATGATTCAGCCTTAGAAGGTTGTAGTCTCTTTGATCCTTCCCAGTAGTCTCTTATGATCCTTTGTATTTCTGTGCTAATGTCTCCTCTTTTATTCCCAGTTTTATTTCAGCCCAAACTTTGTTTTTGTTTTTCTTGATGAGTCTAGTTAAAAGTTTGCCAATTTTATCTTTTCAGGGAACCAGCTTTTGGTAACATTGATCTTTTCTATTGTCTTTTTAGTCTCTATTTCATTTATTTCTGCTCTGATCTTTGTTACTTCTTTTCCTCTACAAACTCTGTGCTTTATTTTTTTATCTAGTTCTTTGAGGTATAAAGTTAGATTATTTATTTGAGATCTTTCTTGTTTCATGAGGTAAGCCTGTATACTATACGTTTCCCTTTTGGAGCTGCTTTGGCTGCATCCTTTAAGTTTTGGTACATTTCCATCTTCACTCGTCTCAAGATATTTTTTTTATTTAACTTTTTTAAAGGTTATTTATTTATTTATTTATTTATTTATTTATTTATTTATTTATGAGAGACACAGAGAGGCAGAGACATAGGCAGAAGGAGAAACAGGCTCCATGTGGGGAGCCCAATGCAGGACTCGATCCCAGGACCTGGGGATCATGACCTGAATCAAAGGCAGATGCTCAACCACTGAACCACCCAGGTGTCCCCAGAACCTTTTTATCTTGATGAAGTCTCAATAGTTCATTTTTGATGTTGTTTCTCTTGCTTTTGGAGACATGTCTTGCAAGAAATTGCTGCAGCCAAGGGCAAAGAGGTTGCTGCCTGTGTTCTCCTGAAACCAATTTTGAACTGCATATCAACTACTAGAATTTAAATTTTTAAAAAGAGATAAAAGAAGGAAATAAGGTAATTATTGACAGGTATGTACTTATTGCCATTTTGCTAATTGTTTTCTGGTGGATTTGTTGTTCTTCATATCATTTATTTTATCTTCTCTTGGTCTCCTTCTTTGTGGTCTAATGACTTTCTTTAGCAGTATGCTTAGATTCCTTTATCATTATCATTTGTGTATAAGTTCTTGCTTGGTGGTTACCACAAGGTTGACATGTAACAGCTTATATTTTAACAGTATATTTTATTTTTAAAAATGATTTATTTATTTATTCATGAGAAACAGAAAGAGAGAGGGGCAGAGACACAGACAGAGGGAGAAGCAGGCCCCAATGCAGGGAGCCCGACATGGGACTCAATCCTGGGTCTCCAGGATCATGCCCTGGGTTGAAGGTGGGGCTAAACACCTGAGCCACCCAGGCTGCCCCTAACAGTATATTTTAAATCAATCACAAAGTAAATTTGAATACATTTTAAAGCACTGTATTTTTACTCTTCCTGCCACACACTTTGTTTTTGATTTCACATTTTGTATCATTTTATCTTGTGTATCCTTTAACCAATTATTGTGGTTACAGTCATTCTTAATACTTTTTTTTTTAAGCTTCATACTAACTTTATGAGTGATGAATCTATTACCTCTACTACACATTTACCTTTGCCAGTAAGACTTAGACTTTTCATGCTTTCTTAATACGAAGTGCCCCTTCTTTTAGCTTAAAGAAGTTCCTTGAACATTTCTTGTAAGTCTGGTTTAATAACCATAAGCTCTTCTAGCTTTTGCTTGACTGGAAAACTCTTATCTCTCTTAGAATTCTGAATGATAACTTTACCAAGTAAAGTGTTCCTGGTTGGAAATACTTTTCTTTCAGAACATTGAATATATTATACCATTCTGCTCTGGCCTGCAAAATTTCTGCTGAAAAATCTACTGAGGTCTTATAAGGGTTCCCTTCTATGTAATAAGTTGTTTTTCTCTTGCTACTTTTAAGATTCTCCCTTATAACTTTTAACAATTCAATTATAATGTGTTTTCATGCATGTCACTTTGAGTTCATCTTATTTGGAGCTCTCTGTGATTCCTGGGCCTAGCTGTCTATTTCTTTCCCCATACTAGGAACATTTGCATTGTTATTTCTTCAAATAAGTTTTCTGCCCCTTTCTCTCTCCCTTCTCCTTCTGTGAGCCCTAAATGCAAATATTACTTTTTAAGTTTTTAAAAAAGATTTATTTATTTATTATTTGAGGGAGAGACAGTGGGGGAGGGGCAGATGGAGAGGGAGAGAGAGAGAATCTCAAGCAGACTCCCTGCTGAGCATGGAGCCTGATGGGGGTCCATCTCATGCCCCTGAGATCATGATCTGAGCTGAAATCAAGAGTCAGAAGTTTTACTGATTGAGCCACCCAGGCACCCCAAGTGTTATTCTGCTTGATGTTGTCTCATAGGTTCCTCAAGCTATCTTCACTTATTATCATTTTTTTTTCTTTTTGCTGCTCTATTTGGGTGAATTCCACTCTCCTGTCCTCAAGTTCACTGATCCCTCCTTATGCTCCATTTAGCCTGCTGTTGAGACCACTAGTGTATTTTTCAGCTTAGTTACTGTATTTAGTCCTGTGACTTCTGTTTGGAACTTTCTTATATTTCACATCTTTTTGTTGAAGCACCCTCTGTGTTCATACATTCTTCTCCTGAGTTCAGTGGGCATCTTTATGACCATCACTTTGAACTCTCTATTAGGTCAATAATTTATCCCCATTTCCTTAAGGTTTCTGTTGGTTTGTTTGAAGTTTTATCTTGTTCTTTCATTTGGGACACATATCTCTGTTTCTTCATTTTGCTTGTGTTGGTTTCCATGCATTAGGTGCTACAGCCTCATCTCCCGCTTTCAAAGGGTTGGCCTTATATAGAAGGTAAAACTTACCTTCCACCTGTGCCCTAGAATTTGGCTGCCTCTCAAACTTTTGTGTTTGTCTGGATAGCCTATTTTATTCAACGGTATGCTGAGAGTAGTCAGTGTCCAAAAAGGGAATATTTCAGTCAGAACTTAGATTTCATTAGATTTCAGGCAGCTTAAAATCCAGACCCTTTAAAAGGCAGCAACTTTTAAAGAATGCAAACACATATAGTACTATGGAATTGCAAAGGGAAGCCCTGCCGGTCTCCAAGGCCAGGTGATTTGGAGGTGTCCTGTGCAACAATGAGCAAAATTGGGGCTCCAGATGAGGGTACAAACTCCTTTTTGGGCGGAGATCTTGGTGAGCTGTATTGAGGCAGAGCGAGAGCCCCAAAATGGTATTTCCAGTCTACGTTCCCTGAAAGCTCCTCCATAGACTCTAGATGTGTGCCAGACCTAAAGCCTGCCCCAAGAATAGCAAGTAGGACTCTTTCACAGAAAGGCTGGCTGTTTCAGCGTGCTCTCTTTGCAGTGCCCTCGGAGTGGTAGCCTGCCAAGACCTGTCTCTCCAATTCTGACAGCTCCATGGGACCCAGGAATAAGAGCAGAGCCAGGGGATCAAGGAGTATCCCCTGGAAAGCAGCCACAAAAAGTAGGGCACTAGACATAAAAACTGGGTACCAGACACGTATAAGTGCTCCCCTCTGAGAGATGCTGGTGCTTCGGAGCATGGCAGAGAGAGTGCAAAGACAGGGCCTGCCCTCTGAGTCCTCAGAAAAGCTTTACAGCCAACCCTTAGATGTGTGTTTAATTAGAAGCCTGCCCCTCAGGCTGCTGCTATGATGATAAGCTAATAGGCCTTTTTCACACAAAGATTGAGCTCCTGAGTCTGTGGCCTCTCACTGTGCCCTGGGGGTGGTGACCATTCAAGAACTCTTTCACTGTTACAGTCCTGTGGGACCCACGAGCATAAGCTCTGTTGGGTCACCAGAGTAAGGTGATGTAGAGATGTCCCCTGGCAGCAGTTGTAAAAATCGAGGCACTAGACCAGGGTATAGCTCCTATCTAGAAGATACTGACAGGCAAGCTGGAGTAAGGCAGAGGCCAGCACTGAACTCAATTCCCTGAGAGCACCTCGGCAGGCTTCTATAACTGTGCCAAACCAGAAGCCTGCATTGCATCCAGCCCATGCTCTTGGACAACCACACAAGCCTCTTTCTCAGAAAGATGGGGAGATGACTGGAGTGGTTCAGTCTGTTTGTGCAGTGCCCTGCGAGCACTAGTATGCTGAGAACTCTTTCTAGTTATTATAGTCCTGTGGTGCCCAGGAACACAAGTCCCCCCACCCCTGGCCTCTAGAACCAGGCAATCAGGAGATGTGGGTGGCAGCTGCAAAAATGAGAGCACCAGGTATAGAAACCAGGGTCCCAGACATGTGTAGAAGTTCCCTTTTGGAAGATACTGGCACTCTGGAGAGCTGTGGACTGAGTGTAAATATGGTCCCTGCCGAAAAAAGAGGGGAGGGGGAGAAGGAAAGGAAAAGAAAAATAAGAGAAGAAAAAGAAAAAAAGAAAAGAAAAGGAAAATAGAAAGAAAAAAAAAAAACCATGGTGCCCTCTGGCTTCTAGCAAGGCAGAAAAAGAGGGTGCAAGAGGGTGCCCGACAGTTGGAGCATGAAGATGGTGCACTGGGGAGGGGAGGAAAAAAAAGATCTGGTGCCTGCTGGATTTGTCAAGACAGAGAGAGAACAGGAAAATGGTGCCCCCCAGCCTCTGACCCAGCAGGCTCCTACCCTCAAGATCAGTGCTTTAAAATTAGAAAACAAGTCTAATTCACCTGACGTCTGGATGCTTCTCAAAGGGCTGCTTCTGCATAGGGCCCTGGGCAGATGAGTCTCGGTGCAGGTGTTCTTTAGGAGGCGTTCCTCAGTTGGGCACAGCCCTGTAGGTCTTGTAGATGCAGGCACTACTGGTCTTCAAAGCCAGTTGTCTCTGAGACTCTTCGGTGCCAGTCTTAAAGTTAGGGTGCCCCATGCATTTTCTGTTATGTGCTCCTAGTGGCCAAAAATCATCCCCTTCACCCTCACGCTGCCCTCAAGTCAGCAAGACCATCAAACACACCTCGACTGACCACAGTGTCATGATGCCTGCCCTCATGGAGCTTGCAGGTGAGTGGGGAGGCAGAGAGAGAAAAATAATTACCCATTTCTATATTAAACAGGGCTTTTTTTGAGTTATTATTCCCCCATCTGTTGAATTAACAGATATTTTGGGGGCACTTCTCACTTGCAGGCAGTCTGGGAATTCTGATGTGTGGGTGCAAAGAAATCCCCAGTTCTGTGCAGACAGACGTCATTCAGTAGACCACCATCTCTCGTGAACCAGCCAGGGGGTGCTGGGATCAGGCTTGAGCTGGGCGGGGGAGGACAAGCCCCGGGTCTGACCCTACCTCAGATGAGTCCCATATCTCCTTAGGTGTTGGTCTCCTCACTTGGAAAATACGGGGGATGACACCTTATGCTGTGTGGATCTTTGTGAAGGTCACAGGAGGTTAAGTCCCGAGATGACTCCAGGTGCCCTAATGATGCAATTGAAGAGGGATGAAGAGGGAACCACCTCTTCAACCTCTGGTGGTTCCCTCTAATGAAGAGGGAACCACCAGACTTTACAGTATTATGGTTTTGCTACTCTGAGCCGACCTGGAGTCAGGGTGACCATCTCTTTCTGGTTCTCCTGGAACCTTCCTGGTTTTAGCACTGAAATTCCAGAACCTCAGGACTCCGTCTTGGGCAAACCAGGATTGTTGCTCATCCCACCGGCGTCATTTGAGGTCGTCAAACACATCTTGGAGGATGTCCCTCTCTCCTTCAGGCCTCCAGCTCTGTGGCTTGCGGGCTGGCTCCACTGGAGAAGCTGGAGCAGTGAGAGAACTGGTTCCAGGGTGGGTTCCTGCCAGGGTTCCCCAGGTGGAGCGGGTGGTTCAGGGCTGCATATTGAGAATCGCTGCTCCTGCTTTACCTTTCCAGTTAGAATCTGTTTCCATGAAATGTCAGCTTGCCTTTCGGGGGTGAGGGGAGCTTTCTGCAGGAGCAGATTTCACATTTAACCCTTGCCCCATTCTGTAAAGGAGGAGAGAGGCAGTGGCTCCTGTGAAGGAAGGAGGAGGGACAGTCGGAGGAATGGAAGGATCGAAATCACATCTGTTCTCTGCCCTAAACTTGGAGTTTGCTTTTTGTTTCACTTTTTTTTTTTTCATTTTTGTTTCGGTATTATTTATTTATTTATTTATTTATTATTTATTATAAGTTTATTTTTTATTGGTGTTCAATTTGCCAACATATAGAATAACACCCAGTGCTCATCCCATCAATTGCCCCCCTCAGTGCCTGTCGCCCAGTCACCCCACCCCCCGCCCACCTCCCCTTCCACCACCCCTAGTTCGTTTCCCAGAGTTAGGAGTCTCTCATGTTCTGTCTCCCTTTCTGATATTTGCCACTTATTTTTTCTCCTTTCCCCTTTATTCCCTTTTACTATTTTTTATATGTATTTGTTTCACTTTGTTTTAATACATTTCTTGAATACACGATAAGTCCTTGGGCTGGTTTTGAGCTTCGGTAGATAGAGGATGCAAGACAGAAACAAGAGTTACCTTCATGAAGGATTCCATGACACACCTTACAACTGGCGGGGCGGGAGGGCTCCCTCCTGCCCGGCACCCTCTCCCCTCTGGTGGTTTTCACTTCCTCTGGACCCTGGTCTCTGCTCCCTCCTTTCCCTTTCAGTCCTGGGACCACAGCAGTTCCCCAGGGACTAGTCCTTGGGTGCACCCCACGTCATAAAGATGCTCTGAAATCTGCCCATCACATGGCAACTACTTCCTTCATTGACTTCTCCCAATTGCTAGACGTACCATTATTTCCAGCAGGCCTCACTTCATTCCTGGATGAGGGGGCTGTGCAGAAGGAATATAATGAGTAAAAATGGGAGCAAGGAAGGAGAAAAAAATTTTGCATAAAACCTTCATCTCTGTGGGAATGAGCCAATGGTTAATGTCCCACCTTCCAACGGGCTGCCCTGCAATCTTAAAACTGTGTGTGGGAAGAGTTTGCAGAAAACTTATTGATGTATGTGATAGGACGTTAACCTGAAGAAGGCAAGAGGCAAAATACATACCACACAGTTTTATGTGCATAAAGCGCTGCCCAAACAACTGAGCTTACAGATAGAGGATTGGAATTAAAATGTACCAATTCATGATGGGTCTTTGCAGAGTTTTTTTTTTTTTCCTTCTTCTTTTCATTTACCAATTTATTGTAAACTTCTACCTTGAAGTATACATTCTAGAAATGAAAAAAAAAAAGATAAATCTTTGTATAAAAATATTCTTATGAGGGGGGAGGGGCTTTTTTAAGGCCAATGAAGCTGAAACTGATACAATTTAGGAATGCCTGGAAAGGTTCCCTAATCTTATCCTATAATTTTATAAGAAAAGAGAGACGCCTGGAGGGGAAGGGATTCTCTTGGGCTGATCCACAGAGCAACCACATAGATTCCACACAACCAGGTAGAAGCAGGAACTGTCCCGGAAGCAGGGTTTCTGGCTCTGTGAACACCTTCTCTCCCCAAGCATGGTGCAATTGCTACTAATCTGAGAATTCTTGCTTTTTTCATCCCATATCCCCAGATTGCCAAATCTCTTTCCCCGGAACCTTATCAAAAATCTTCCCCATCTTGTTTTGGAATGCTTAGACTCAGTGGATTGCCCCTGTCCCACCTACTTTGCTATTTTTGGTTCACCCAGCAGTTTCACATTCTGCTCTTTTCACTCAATCGCTTCAGTTTTCCATCACACCAGAACTCTTCATCTTCTGGCTGGAGTTGCTCAGTTTGGGTTTTTTTGTTTGTTTGTTTGTTTGTTTGTTTTAAGATTTATTTATTTATTTTATGGAGAACAGTGGGGGTGGGGCAGACAGAGAGGGAGAGAGAGACTCAAGCAGACCCCCCACTGAGTGTGGAACCTGACATGGGGCTCGATCTCACAACCCTAGATCATGACCTGAGCCAAAACCAAGAGATGCTTAACTGGCTGAACCACCAGGTAGCCCCAAAAGAGTTGCTCAAAGGTTCACTTGGACAGCTTGGGTGGGATCCTGCAGGTTCCTGCTGCTCCTGCTGGAGGGGATGAGGCTTTCAAAAATGAAGATGAGCAGGAGCCAAGCTGGGGGGGAGCAGCCCAGGGCTTAGGGAAGCAAAGGCTGATGGCTGATGCATTCCGAGTCGTGTGTTTGAGAGGGGCCCGGAGAATAAAAAGGCTCAGAATAGAAAAAGAGAGACAGAGATGAGTCAGAGAACGAGAGGGGATGGCAGAGGGCATACGACGCCCACACAGTGACAAATCCCTAGCTTCTCAGGTGGAAAATGTCAACCTAATTTAAGAGCCCATCTCCCCATTCCCTAAAATAAAAGCTGCCCAGGTAATTTGCAGTATTAATATAGACGTGATAATGTGTGTTTTGCAGCGCACGTAGCCTAGAACTATGAAAGAGAAAGAGGATCATCCTGGCTCTACCTGGACGCGTGCATTGCCTCCAATTGCACGGCCAGTGGCTGGTTATTATCCGAAGCTGCTGGCCTCAGTTTCTTAGTCTGCAAAATGGAGACACAGAATTGAGCCTCTCTCTAAAGGAGCACACAGGAGAGTGGAGCCTGCCTCTGAACCAAGAGGGCTGGTATTTGAATCCCGGCTCCCTCATCCCGTGTGAATCTGGGCAAGTGGCCTTACCCCTTCTACTTCATTTCTCATCTGCAAAATGGGAATAGCAATAAAAGCAATCCCATAGAGCTGTACAGAAGATGAATTGAGTAATAAAGTAATAAATAAAGTAATAAAAAAAATAAGCCCTGGAGTGGTACTTAGCAAGTCGTAAAAGCTATGTAAGTGTTTATGGTCCTTGTTTGTCTCAGTGCTTGTACTTATTATAGTAAAAATGTAATGGAATCCATTATATTTGGGGGGTGGGTAGCAAGAATCAAGGAACTTTTCTACTTGGACACGTAGTTTGTATTTTAATTTAATGATTTCTTTGAAATAGGAACATGTTTCTGGAGTTGCACGATCAGAAACGAAGAGAATAAGCCAGTTAACCCGTGGGCATAAATCACTAAATCTTGCCACCCACCCTCCCAGCCAGATCCGCGTGGCCACAAATGGCCAGAGATGAACATTCTGGGCACTGACAACACCCACTGGGCCTCTTCTCAAGAAAATGTGAGTTTCTTGCACTGGACACTCACCAAAAATAATGATGATGGTAATAGTAATAAGTAAAAGCACACACAGCTTCCTAATATTTGGAGACCTGCGTCTATCAATCAGTATCTATATTCCCTCAAAAGTCTCCTTCCTGACTTTTTCATCATGTTCGGACACTCTCTTGAAACTTTTTCTCAAGTGTCCTACTCCGAAGTCCCAGTCTTTCTTTTGCTCTCACTCCTACGGCCCCCTCTTTCCCTGGCTCAGATCTGCTAGGTCTTCAAGGAATTCTCTACCTTGACCAGCGTACTCCACCATATTGCAATGACCTCTTTCCTTGTCTGTATCCTTCGCTAAACTTCGAGCTCTTCTAGGGGCAGGGATGGGGTCTTCTTCGTCTCTATGACCACTGGGGGGCATAATACATATGAGACAGGTGGGTGGACAATGGTCAGATGCACAATAGAATGACAAAATTGGTTCCCGAGCATCAGTGGACCCTTTGAGCCAAAAGAAGGTGAATCAAGCCACCGGTGGGTTTCAGCAGAACATAGAGGTTAAGACAAGAGTTCAACAACTAGGGGGGTTGCGAACATGGAGGGGCCAAGTGGTTGAAGATAGGAAGTCTACGTTTCGATCTAATAATTCTGAGAGCCTAGCAACGATTTTCTCTCTGTGGATATAGTGTGTGTGATTTGTTTAAGCTGGAGTCCTTAAAGGAGTCAGATACTAATGACACATAAAAATAAATTCTACATCGAACTCTGACAAAGGTGTTTGGAAACCCAAGATGTCAAACAAAAATATGCCTAAAGTCCACCAAGAATCCAAGTGTCCATAGCTTATCCATGGTGATTGGTGGTGACCTCGTGGCCTACCTGGTGCCTTGGATATGCAAATTATGCCACATACATACTTCCTGCAACATAAAGAATGTCCCCAGAGGGTATACAAGACTATGTATTTCATGGAGTCAAAGCCCCACTGCTATGCTAGCTGTAATATTTGTGCATAACTTCCCATATAAATCTTCATGCTTCCCAAATTGCCCATTTATAACCTTTAATGCAAATGCCATTTTTAAAATCAATTCTTTCCTGTGTTAATTTAAAGACTCCAACATATGTCAAGACAATACAGGCAATTTCAACTAAACAGCAGTTGGCAAGAGCCGAGATTTATGTTCTGTTTATATCACATTGAGATATAATACCAGAAAGGGAAAAAGAGAAAGAGAGAGAAAGACAAATCCATGGGATTTCAACGAATCATTTTGTCATCAAACTATACAGGGTAATGTGGGGTCAGTCTGAAATTGCAAGCTTAGACGCCTGCGTCTCCACTGAGTACATCCAGGGCACATCTAGCATCTCCTGTTCTCTTCATGGCAGCATCTGTCCACCTATTTCTTATAAAACTTTATTGAGCACCCTCTGAATGTCAGACCCTGTGCTGGGTACTTGAGATTTTTAAGCGAATGACACAGCTGTCCACCAGGAATCCAGAATCTATCAGAGTTACTCAAGACAACTGGATTCCAGCTGTGACGCCATCATTCGTGGAAGGGGAAGGCTTAGATAATCCAACTAGAGCACTGCTTGGAGCCTAGTGAGCACCCCTAGTAGTTCCTACATTTGTTTAAGATTGAGCATGGATGCTACGGTGGCCCAGGAGACAGAGCATTAATCTCTCCTGTATACGGGGCAGTGGCCAACAGTCAAAGGCTGGTATGGACCCTCCTAAGGTCAGAAACTCAGGTTTCTTCTCTTCTTGCTGCTGGCAATACACCGCCATTGCCAGGATGGCTCCTTGTAGGAACAAAGGAATAGGGTGTTTCCCAGGGATTTCTCACTTTAGCTGCATCTCATTGGCCAGAACCTTATCACATGGCTCCCCATAGGTGCATGGGATTATGGAAAATGCACTCTTGATTTAAGGTGCCCTTATGGTAGCCAGAATTTGGCAACTATGGAAGATGAGACTGGGTACTGGGGGGTGACTGCAGCCTGCCACAGTTCTCTTCCACGCTTTATCATAGAATGACTGGACTGTTATTTTGTTTTGGTTGTTTTTTTTTTCCCCCCACTCGGAGACTTCTTCCTTTATTCATGCATAAAATTGTAGGTCAAGCTAGATGGTTTCTTTTGTCTTTTTTAGATTTTTAAAAAAATTATCTATTCATGAGAGACACAAAGAGAGAGGGAGGCAGAGACACAGGCAGAGGGAGAAGCAGGCTCCATGTGGGGAGCCCGACGTGGGACTCGATCCTGGGACTCCGGGATCATGCCCTGACCCAAAGGGCACCCACTGAGCCACCCAGGTGTCCCACACTGGATGGTTTCAAGGGACCCTCCCAACTTTCAATGAATATGAAGTATAAGAATGCATGAATGAAAAGAAACAAATATTATCTTCTCATTTTACAAATGGGACGAGATGAGCACCGCGTTACAGCTTGCTAAAAACACAGACCGCCCATCCATGCCTGGACATATTAGCTCTTGCACATTTGAATCAAAATTTCTCTGACCCCCACAATCCTTGCAGCAGTTTGACTGAAAGTTTCCTGGCTCATTCATTTTCCCTACCATTTTATCACCCTACGTGACAGAGGCGTTTTTGTGCCTCTCCGTGTCTTTCCTGAATTTCAAAACTCTTCCCATCAAAAGTTGGCATTGCCTCTTTCCAGTGAAGCCCAGACGAACCTGAGAATAACATAATCAGCAGGTTTCAGAGGAAATTAAAGTCGGATCACTGCCTCCCGCACCCCATCCAGCTGCAATGAGACATGCCTTATCAATGCTTCAGTTTTTAATGTTCAGACATGTTAAGTTAAGCCAGCTTGTGCAAGGAAAGGATTTACTGATTAGTTCCTGATTTGGTCCATAATTGGCAATGGCAACGACTTTAGCAATGTTAGCTATATTAAAAAAAAAAAAAAAAAGCTACAGGTAATTCGTTGCAGGATGCTTGACAAAGATCTGGGTCCCGTCACATAAGATTCATAGTTTAACCTAATCAATGATGACTTCATCAGGAGTTTTTATTTATAGCTAATGCAAACGTTAAAAAAAAAAAAGTACAGCCATTAATTATTAGTAGGTTTTTTTAAGCCAAAAGTACGAGTTGAATAAACGTACTTTAAGACACTTAAAGCTGAGGCATTCTTTATAAAATGACTAGCTAAAGAGTCCCTTGGGCTGCCTTTTAACTGCTTTCAAAGCTCTAATAGCACTTTTTCCACCAAAGACACACCCCTTGAATCCTCCGAGAGATACAATAGCATAATTGTTCTTTTAGGTTTCAAGGCCTTGACATATCTGTCACGGGAAGAATAGTGAATAATAATACCAGAACTATTTTATGCAAATTTCACTTAGAGGTTTCAAGATTTCCCTGAGAAGGATCTTGCCCCCTTGTTGACACTTGCATTGTCACATTAGCTTTACATAAGAAAGTGGTTAGAGTTTTCCTTTTGTTAAATAATTCTCATTTTAAAAAAATCTTTAGATAAAGTTAAAAAACAAATACAAAAACAATGAGATGGAAACATCAATTTGGAGTTGTATCAAAGGGAAAAACAGTATTCACTGGAATGATTTTTGCCCCCCGCAGCTAATCACTTTGCGGATGCAATTCTTTCCTCCCTTAACTTAAACCACAAAGGCAGAAAATGGATGTTGATGAAAAAATGCAATATATGCATACACACACGTTAGGCCACCTGGCACGCTGGCCACACGGACACATTTTCCAAAGGCCTGTGTTCTGAATTCCTCCAGACGGGGAGCGCTTACAGCGATCACATCTCTAGAGCAGATCGATAAATACAGTTAATCCAGAAAAGCAACCTATTAGTCTCAGAAGTAGATCACGGGATCAAATAAGACGATAATTACATTGCGTTTCTGCTAAAACCCACCTGTGTGTTCGTCAGCCCCTCCAGCCCTCCAGCAATTCAGAGCATCTGTGTGAGGCTATCAAAATATAAATCACAAATAAGGTCCATTTCCTCCAACACAAGGGACAAATATTCAGGGCCGGGGGGGGGGGGGGGGTACCCTATGTGTAGAAAGCAGCTCACATTACCAGGAGCTTGCCTGTTGGTGGAGAGAGGAAACCATCCCAAGACATCAGGCTGTCCGTCCATCCATTCCTCGTGCGTGCATGCGTGTGTTTATCCATCACATCTTTCCTGGTCACCGCTTTGAGGCTAGATCCACAGCCACGTTCTGCAAATTCAGGCGTACACTGGACACACTGCCTGGCCTCCAGGACTCAGAATCTAGTGAGAGAGACTATGGATGAATGAAGAAGGGAAGATCATGGAAAAGAGTGAGCATTAGGAATGCCTTTCCATGTAACAGGCTTTCAATTCCCTTGGAGTGAATGGGCACTGGCCTCCCCTCAGCTTCTGTACTGCCCTGTGCAGTTGCTGTCACTGCCTTTAAAAAAAAAAAAGAAGAAGAAGAAACAGGCCCAGACAGCATGGTTGACTTATGCAAGGGCCCAGGGCAGAAATAAGTCAGTGGGGAGCTCTCCCAGTTGAGCAAGGGCTGAGGGTTGATGACAACCGAGGGCTCCTGGCACACCCAGCACCTGTCTGCTGTCCTGAGCTGGACGCAGCTACTCAGAAAGGCAAGATGATCTTGAGGGTGCTCAGCCACCCTCGGGTGCTGTGACTTTGGCAAGCCAGGCATCCGGTCTGGGCCTCGGTTTTGACATCGGTAAAAGCTGCCTGCATCCTGGGGCTCTTCTGAGAACCAGAATACGTCATGCTCATGAGACGGCTTTGCATGGCCTCTGTCTTTGTCCGCTTGGGCTGCCAGAACAAAGTACCCGAAAATGCACAGCTTAAGCAACAGATACTTATTTTCTCACATCTCCAGAGGCCGGAAGCCTGAGATCAGGGTGCCAGTGGGGCCGGGTTCCAGGAGAGCGCTCTTTCTGGTTTGCAGAGGGCTGCTGTCTTGCTATGTCCTTTGAACGACGGGGAGAGGGAGGGTCCATGAGTGCATTGGTGTCGGTCTCTTCTTACAAGGACACTAAATCCATGAAGCCCACTTTCATCACTTCATGGAAACCCAGGGCCCTCCCAAGACCCCCCTCCAAACACCATCACACTGGGATGAGGGCTCCGACATAGGCGATCTGGGGGGACACAGTTCTGTCTGTAGCACCTTCATCATGCGCACGTGCTGGCTGTCAACAGCTGAGCAACGAGGCTGCAGGCCCCGGAGGCTTCCTCGTAGACCTCACAGGGACACAGATGACTCCACCGCTGAAAGCGATGACATTAAAGCCCACAGCATGTTGGTATCTATCACTTGCCAGGTGCTCTATCTATGCATGTCATTGCTGAATCGTCTCGACAGACCTGTAAGTTTTCCCCATTATACAGATAAGAAAACCGAGGCTAAGAAAATGCCTGGCGCACATCACACGGCTAGGAAGGGCCTGGGCTAGGCTGGGCTGGGCTGGGCTGGGAGGTGGACTGGACCCCTCCAGGGATACAGGCCCAGGCCCCCAATGCTGTACAGCCCCCTCTCTGATGGAGAGAGACTGCGAACAGGCAGGCAACTGCTTGAAAACGTGTCCTTAAATCCTTCGGCGCTCCTCCCACTGAGATACAGGCGGCCGCGTCCCCCCAGAACCCCCAGAATCTTTGCAGACAAGACTCAGAGTGCGTCACTGCCTGGGTGGGCACGGACCCCCCCCCCACCTCCTCTTGGAGGGTTCACTATCTCCCACTGGACTCAGCTGACTCTCAAGGCCAAGGCTGTAGGAATGTCATCAGACTCCACAAGGACAAAAGAAAGGACGTGGACCCGAGGCAGCAGTGATCTGGGGGGCTGCTGAGTTCAGCGTAAAGAGCGACGATTTTCTCCTTACAGACACCTGCAGCTCTGCGTCCAAATGGCACCTGCTTGTGTCCACCTTTCCGTGGCTGTGTGACGTTGGGTCTGCCAGTGAACCTCTCTGAGCTTATCTGGAAAGTTGTGGGTGGGGGGAGTGGGGGGGGGAGAACTAATTAGTGCTGGGACATGACCTATTGCAGGGCCAGGGTCCAGCCTGGCATATAGCAAGCTCTCCAGTCAGGTAGTTATTCCCATTCGCAAAATATTTCACCTGGGTCCTTAATGCACATACATAAACCTCTGACACTGAACTCTGTGCGACAACCGACAACGGGTGCTAACATCCCTTATTATCCTCACCTGGATGGGAGGAAACCACTTTCGAGCCAGAAAGAGGAACGACCTGCAAGCTCATGCATCAATTTAACGTCTCCCCTGGGGGACTAGGAGGCTTCATGTTTATAAAGTACTTTGAGATCCTGAAAGCAAAGACTTTATACAAATGCGAGATAATCATGATAATTAAACCACTGTTATTGAATATAGGGAGGCCTCATTGTTCCCTCACCCTGCAGTGAGCAAACCCCTGGCGGACTCTTTAGCACACTGAAGAGATAATTTGCTAAATCATATACTGTTGCCCTGAAAGTCTTACCCACCTACAGACGGGGACAAGTTCATAGTCAACAATAATGCTAATAGCAGACCTCCACGAGGCACGGCACTTCACAGTTTACAAAGCACCAACAGACAGCGTCTCCCACTCCTGTGTCCATAGGATCAAGAGGAGTAGAGATGGGGAAATTATGCGTGGTCGACCCCCGGGGCAACTTGGGGACAGATTTATCTAAGGGCTCACTGCGAGTTTCTCCGCTGTTAAAAAATCTTCAATCTGGGGGCCCCTGGGTGGCTTAGCAGTTGAGCATCTGCTTTTGGGTCAGATTGTGATCCCGGGGTCCTGGGATGGAGTCCCGCATCAGGTTCCCTGCAGGGAGGCCTGTCTTCCTCTCCCTCTGTGTCTCTCATGAATAAATAAATAAATAAAATCTTTTTAAAAATAAATAAATAAAATCTTTAAAAAAATAGATAAATCTTGTAAAGAATAAATAAATAAATAAAATATTTAAAAAAATAAATACATAAATAAAACCTTTTAAAAATAAATAAATCAGATCTTTAAAAAATTAAATTAATAAAAATTTTACAAAAGAAAAGAAAAGAAAATCTCGAACCTGGAAAGCATCGTTAATCTTTGGCCTGACACCCACATTTAGTAAATGAGAAGGTTGAGGTTCGTTCACAGAGGTGAAGAGACACGAGACGGGCCTACTGCTGGCCCCCAGGGTGCTGAGCTCATTGGAACCACGCGCCCCCTCTCCTGGGAATGGTTTGACCAAAGACTTGGCCAGGGATTTTGCTTGGACTCTCCATCTGAAAATATTGCTGTATTTTCAAATATAGCTTTGATTATTACTCAGGTGGTATCGAGGCCAATAGGAGAGACAACTGTCATTGTAAGAGCTTGTTTTACTCACAGATGGTGAGAAGAGGGGCGCCCCAGCCCTTGGGGCCTCGGCGAAGCACCAGGGTCCATCAGGAAGCTGGGGGTGGAGGAGATGAGCAAGATCTTTGCGGTGCTTTCCCTGGAAGGAGCTTGAGGCAGGGGAGCAGGTTTAGGATTGGATAAGCCCTGGGGCTTAGGGGCCGTCCTTAGGTGTCTGGGGTGGTCGGCAGGTGGATGGTGGCCTGGTGCCTGAGAACCTGATAGGGGCGGGGGTCCAGGCTGAGTCGGTTTGCATATGAAGGGCAAGCTCTGTGGGCAGGTGTTTGCCATTTCTACAAATCAGCTAGCCCTGGGAGGGGTAGCCCTGGGAGGGGTAACCCCAGCACGGTCAGCAAGTGCCCAGGGTACCAAAGCGCTGAAAATAAAGAATCCGAAGATGCACTTAATACATACTGGGCAGGACCTGAGGGGCCATGGTACCAACTACACCCATTGCACAGATGAGACACCCGAGGTCAGACCCGGGAAAGAGCTTGACTAGGGCTTCGCTGCCAACCAGTGGTGACCAAGGTGCTCTTCCAGAAGTAAGGCTGACCAGGGTTAATGCTTAATCCCCTTAGCATAGTCCTGTTGTTTAGAAAATCATCTCCAAGCATCTTCATTTGGGGACCGTGGTCCCCCAATCTCCGTGCCCACCCCCCACCAGGCATCATCTCCAACCATCTCCAGTCCCACCCTGGATGCTCTAGGTGTCCGGAGCAACAGCTAGCTCTCTTCCTCCATGGCTTGCCAGTGTAGACCCTCGCTTATACGCAGCTCTACCTGCTTAGGTTCCTTCCAGCACTTTCCCTCCAGGAGGTCTTCTGGGAGACCCACAGAGATGGATCTTCCAGAGGTTCAGCTCAGAGCTTCTTTGCACCCAGCAGCTTTGGCTGAAGCCCCATGGTGGACTCAGGTTCTTGAGTCCTGGGGCTCCCCCGGGGCTCACCTCTGCCAAAGCCTCCCTGACCTCTCTGAAGGTCCCAGTCCCCGCCTGGGCAGCCAGCAGCTTGAAGGCAGGGACCGTGTCCCACTCCTCCAACAATCCCCAGCCCCCAGCACGGGGGGTGGCGCGCAGCAGCACCTCGGTATTAAAGCAGAGGCTGCCCCAAATTTGGGGTTAGCACCTAGATCTCTGCGTCCAGTGTTCCCTTCTATACATCCACACTGGGAAGTCGTCCCTCAGTTTCTGTAAGAGCAGAAAGGATTATAGATCGGGCAATGCTTGTTCTAAGCTGTATATTTTCGACCTGTGTTATAGCTGTAATTACTTGTGCTGGGCTTTATTTCATATTTTTTTTCCTTTGTCAGAGTCAGCTGGATTTTCCAAGAGAAAGAGTATCTGCATTTCCAAATCACGGGCTCTCAATCGGACTCCCCTCACCTCCTTTATACCTGCGTGCGTACAACCAGAACTTGTTTGCCTGGGTGCCCTTCTTTTCCTGCTGATTTAGAATCTGCAAATAGATATCTTCTTCCAAAACATACCTCTCCACAAAGCCAACCCACTGAATCAAGCTCATTATCTTAAGATACCTCTATGGCCAAAGGTTATGCTTTTCGGAGCTATATTAATCTCTTTGTCTAAACAGCACAGGCTTAATTGGTTTAGATCAGAGTTGTACTGTTTTGAGTAAAAGGGTGTGATTAATGTGAGCTAAAGATGGTTGGACGGGCACAGACTAATTCGGTAGCATACACAAACCTATTATCATCGGAACCGTGAGAGCTTTGGGGAAACCTGCCCCAGGGAGCGAGTTTTTTCCTCCAGAAAAACACAGAAACCTGAGAAGGCTGTGGAGACCCCCCGGGGGCAGGCAGGGCAGTGCAGGCATCTTCCCTGGCCTCCTCCAAGAAGGAAGGAGCCCACCCTGTGTCCAGGGGTAGGGAGAGAGGGTCCCTGCTTCAGAAGACCTTGGGTTGCTTTGGTGCCCCCTCCCCAGGAGAGACAGGTGATAACATCCTGGCAAGGCGACTGGCTCTCTTCCTCACTGGCCCCCAAATCCACAGGCCAGCCCTCTTCACCCTGTTCTGAGCCCCACAGGCTAACCCCTCTGGATTGCCTCAGTGGGCCCCCTGGTCCTGTAGAGGAGGGAGGAGGGGGAAAAGGAAGAGGTCTGGGCATTTAGTCCCTGGGGGACCCCAGGTTGGCTCTGCTCCCTCACAGTCTGGGTCTGGGCAAGCCCTCTCTCTCCTTGTCCTTCAGACCAAGGAGCCGCCACTATTTCCAGCTCCAGCTCCCGCACTATACCTGGTCGATTCCTCTAGCTTATGACACGCACCGGCTTTGTCCTAAAGGCTTTATGTACATTCACTTGTTTAGTCCTCAAAACCCCTACCAGGTAAGTGCTACTTATCTCATTTTCTACATGAGGAAACTGAGTCACCAAGAGGCTGAGCAACCTGCCCCATGAGGAAACTGAGTCACCGAGAGGCTGAGCAACCTGCCCCAGGGCCAGAGGTTCACTACCTGGCAAGACTCTGGATGCAGACTCAAGCTGCAGGTCACCAGCACCTCCTCCTGGCACTGGGGCAGGGGAGGAAGTGGAGGGAATTGCAGAGTTGGGAAAACAGTGCAAGCAAAGAGCTCCAGCTAAAGGGTGACATATGGACACAGAAAAGTCCAGTGTGGCTCCGGAGGGGGATGAGAGGGAGGAGAAGCTGCCCCATGGCTGGGCTGGGGGTGATGCCTCCCTCTGTGGTCTGTATGGTCCCATTCAACTGGGATTCACACTCAGTGTCCACATCTTAGTGTGATGGATGCTGGGCGAGGCCCCGGGGAGGGGCGGGGTGCAAACCCCACAGGAGTCCCAGCCCCCTGTCCTCCTCCACGTGGAAGGGAGGATGCACACCTGCAATCCCCCGCAGCTGGCGTCAAAGACCCAGGGAACCCAGGGCGATGGGACACACAGACACTACAGGATCTGCTGCCGGCCGCGCTGAGACCGGCGCCAGGCAAGTCAGGCACCTGCTTTGATGCCGAATTTCTAATGCGGCATCAAAAAAACTCTGTCATTAAGATAAATATAATTTTAATGCAAAATTTTTTTAATTCAAAATTAATGTCAAAAAAGTCCATGATGAACAAAAGATCAAACTCTTACTTGATCCTACCTACAAGATCAGTCTTCCTTGTTTTTCTTTTTGCCTCAGGCTTGGATATAGCTCAGCACGGCCGATCCCATATTTATTTAAAATTTCTATCTTTTGTTCATTGTGGATTTGAGAGGGGGCATCAGTTTCGATTCTTAAAAAAAAAAAAAATGTGCATTAAATGTTACCGATCTTGGTGACTGGGGTTTTCGTCACCCTCTGGAACTTGGCACCTGGGGGGAAGGCCTCACCAGAGGTTGCGATGTTTTCTGGGCCAGGGAGCGTGAACTTTCTCCTGTGGGCCACCTGCAGTCCCAGGGGAGAAGTCATCGGGATCTGCAGCGCAGAATGACTGCTCTCAGCAGAGCAGAGAAATTCCCGGGGAAGGTCAGGATGGAGGAGCCGAAGGACAAACTGGGTAAAAAAAAAAAGTGCACTTGTCCCTGGAATAGTCTTGCGGGCTCAGAGCTGAGGCGAGCTGGGGAGTCAGGAAAGTCCTCCGTTGCTTCAGTTCTTGGCCTATTTCCTCTTCCAAATTGTGACCAGATGCACGTTAAATTAGGATTAATGGAGCTCCTTTGTGGTGCATTGAATTTGAGCTGTGCACAGTAATAGTTTTATAACACATCGTTCGACCTTTCTACGAGGTTAAAAATGATATACTTAAAGCTTTCACATATTTGTCTATAGTCTGAACGATTCCAAACGGGAATGATCAGTCTACTCTGTTAAGCGAAGACCGGTTTAAAAAAAAAAAAAATCAGCAATGAGCACCTACTGGCAGTTTAGAACTCGGTGGCATTTTTAATATAAACATCCAGTTCTTGGTAGAATTAGCGGGGCTGCCTTCAGTCAGGGCAGCCCAGCGTTTGTACCATGAATTTGGGCTGGATTCTTTGCACATTACTTATTTCCTGGAAAATCTTTAGAGAGGTCTGGACTGCATAGTTATAAAAATTATTGTAATGTATTTTCCGTGCATATTAAATTAGCTCCCCAGACTGATAAAAGGTTGAAAAGCTATTATTCTTTATTCTTCCGTTTACTACAACCCTAAAGTAATAGCCTTCTATTAAAGTTTATTGATTGTTCCCACTGTTAACTAGCAAGTTGGTATATAAAAATAAAACAGAGAAATCTGCCATTTCTCTCTTGTTTCTTATCCCAGCATGTGTCCCTCGAGTAAGATTTCAAAGGACCCATGTCGGCTGTACTTTGAGGAAGCACTGGGGGTTTGTGGGGGGGTGTGGGTTCGATTGTTTATTTTTGTTTGTTGCTTGTTTTTGTGTTTCCAAGACATTGGAGTTTTGATCATTTTTTTTCTCTCTCTCTCTCTTTTTTTTTTCCCCCAAAGGGAAAATAACAAGAGAGCTGGTCTGGGAGAGTGGTCCTGGGTTAGAACACCTATTGTTTGCAGGACTGACAAATCCATTCATTTCACAAATATGCCTGACCACCTACTATGTGGCAGCCTGGTTCCAGGCATCAGGGATTTAACCGTGAGCACCAGACTGGTGTGTTTGTTCCAGTGCTGGGGAGAGACGGAGGATAAATAGGCAAAGAAATAAAGATTTTGCTCTGGTAGATGGCAATAAACACTGTAAAGAAAACAAAGCAGAGTAAAGGAATAGAAAATGCAATGTTAATTTTATGTGTCCACTAAATGGGGTCACACAGAGCCCAGATATTTGGTTAAAATGATTCCTGGGTGCATCTGTGAGGGTGTTTCTGGATGAGATTAGTATTTGAATGGGTGGACTGAGTAAAGCAGATGGCCCTTCCCCAGTGCAGATGGTCTTCATCCAATCCAGGAGGGTCTGAATAGAACAAAAAGGTGGAGGAAGGGAAAGAGCTCTTCTCTGCCTGTTTTCTCCTGTACTTGGCCCAGGACTTACACTATCAGCACCCCTGGTTCTCAGGACTTTGGACTCAAACCCAATCTATACCACCAGCCTTTTTTGGGTCTGCAGCTTGCCAAGAGCATGTTGCAGGACTTCTCAAACTTCTCAATCTCCATAATCACATGAGCTAATTCTCTCTCTCTCTCTCTCTCTCTCTCTCTCTCTCTCTCTCTCTCTCTCCATCCTACTGGTTCTGTTTCTCTGGAGAACCCTAATACAGAGAGCGATGGGTATTTTTTAAATATCAGGATGAATGATATTTCAAACTCAAGGTAATGAGGGAGCAAGCCTTGCAGATATTCAAGTAAAGAGAACTTAACAGGAACTCTAGGCTTAGCAAAGAGGCACCTTAGCCCGATCATCGAGAACAGTCATGCAAGTGATTTGGGAGCATCTGCTAAAGAACACACATTACATCAGAACCTGGGAATAGAGTAATCAATAAAACCATAAAACGCAGTCTCTGCTTTTGCTGGGACCCCACAGTTTTAGGAGGGGCTCTCATTTAAAGACAGCACTGGGCAGCCTTCAAGTCTAAAAAAGACAAGTAAATCGTCACATACACAAACTGCTACTTTCCCGTATGGTGTGGCAAGTGTCAGACGTGGGTCAGTCAAGAAGTGTTGCAGGACATGAGGAAATGGAGTTTTGTCAGTTTGCAGGAGTTGACCTCTGAGCAGAGGGGTCTCTGAATCAAGGAAATGCAGGCATAACCCCCCCCTCTCCTGCTGGTATGACCTGCAAGGAAGATGAGGCCAGTGGAGCAAGAGCAAGGAGGCAGGGAGTGGCAAGAGAAGGAGCCAGTAAGGTTGGAGTTGGGTTGATGGAAGTCAGTCATCTGCTAGATGATGACCATATGAAGAGTTTCAAGCAATGATGCAATTTTGTCAGATATTTACTTTAGAGATAGATCTGGCCGCCAACTGGGAAAGAGCTTGAGGACAGTTTTGGAAAGACAGTCACAATCCTGACTCCTGGTGTCCTTGTGTATAAAAGGATAGTAATGGTTGGGATGATTTCTAAATTTGCAACCAGCTCTAAAATTTGGGAACACCAAGATATCTATAAGTAAATGCATGTGTGCTCTCTGATACAGATTTTAGATTTCTCAGGACCAGTTTTCGCCCTTATCCAATGAGCAGCTATGAGCCCTTCACGTTGACTGTGAAAAAAAGAAAATATCTTTATTTTTTGACAAAATGATGTTTTCACTGTAGTTGGCTTCAGTTGGCCATGCATGTGTTCCTGGGTGGCTTGGTTTCTAAAGTTGATGTTTAATTGTTTTCCTTTCTCCCTCTCTCTGCAAACAAGTATGACTTTTGTACTTACCGTGCTCACTCCAAGTTACAGGTCTCCTATTAAAAATAATAATCCCGCATTGAAATATTTGGGTCCAAGTAATGCAGAGGTGGAGCAGACGTGGGAAGCATGTGCTTCATTTTTATCTTCGTGCAGAATTCTAAAAAGGAAAACCAGGTTATATAAAACATCGCGCAGAAGAGAGACGCAAGGTAGAGCTTCTCAGACACATGCCCAAGATGCTTTGTGAGAGAGGAGTTCAGCTTACTTCCAAGAGAGTGCTCTGCAGTCTTCCAGGATTCCTGCAGTGAAGTCCAGGAAAAGCTGGTTCCAAGTCTCCAGATAACTTGATGTGTGACCTCCAGTGCTTAGGCTTTATTTTAGAGAAAGGCCAGATGATGACCCTCTCTACCTCGAGCGTTTGTGATTCTGGCGGATGAAAGTGAATGAGGTGTAGTAGCAGAAGCAGTGAGTGTCTACCAAAAGGTAGGTGCCCCTGAGTGCTCCCTGGGAAACCGTGTCTCACCGAGGACTACATTTCTCAGGTTCCTTTGTATCTAGGTGGATTCATGTGACAAGTTGCCGCCAATGAAATGTAAGTGGCGGGAAAGAGGTCCACGTGTGTTCTCTAGCATCTCTTCCCATCCATCTGCTGGCCAGGGGAGAGCAGAGCTGCCAGGAAAGACCCCGAGTCCTGAATCACCAAGCAAAGGAAGGCCACCCACCAGACAGAGACACCCGAGCTAGCCTGATATGTGAGCCCCCAATACAGTGTGTTTCAAGGTCTCTTATTTCTAATAGACATGAACTTCTATGGTGTTAGCTGCTGGAAAGTTGGGTTTGTCAGAGCTGTTAGCATCACCCTAAATAACACATCAGTCAGCTGGGGATGCTCATGTTGGACGTTGGTGCTAGTACCTGAGGGACTTGACCCCACCTTCTCGGCCTGTTCTCTGGCTTGCCATTTCAAGATATCCTCGCTGGGTGATGGTGAAGCCTCACAGTGTCACTGGAGGACCTGCGAAGGAGGTGTCCTTTTGACCTTGGGAGAGTGGCTCCACCTTTCATTTGCAAAATGAGGCTAATATGAATCATTCAGCTCAGGTTACCATGAGGATTGCATGAGCTGGTCCACCCGGAGTGCTCAGCCCACTGCCTGCCACTCGCAAAGTGGTGACTTTTATTATTGCTGTCGTCATTGTTATTGCTATTATGATATAGTTCCGCTAGGCTGCAATATTGAAAGGCGGGTGTTATGACTGCTGCTATTTCTATTTTTCAGAGGAGCATGCTGAGGAAGAAAACTCAGATTGCTAAGTCAATAAGAGACAGAGTCTGGGTTCCAGGTCCTCTTCCTCTAATACTCTTTCCTGGCAGAGCTGACCTGGTGGGTGCTGGCCTGCATCCTCACCCAACTCTGCAGCTGGGTGTTGAGCACGACTCTGAGTAAGAGTAGAACACATCCAAATGAAAGACGTTAAACTAATTGGCTTCTCCTCCAAGACAGATTTCTTTTTGACAGGCAGCAGGACACCGCAGGGACAACTCGTTCTGCATCCTGTTGTATAAATAGGGATGGGACAAATGGCTTGGCTAAAATAAGCGCAGGCCTGAAACTACCGAAACTGGAACCAAATCCAGACAGACTTTCTCCCCCCACCCCCATTTCTTTCTCTCTCTCTCTCTCTCTTAATTATTATTTTCTGAGGACTTAAAAAAAAAGTCCATTCCAATTTTGTTCTCTGCAGTCACGCATTCCATCCAAAGGAAAAGTCAAAAAACTTAGAGGAAACTGAAATGGAGAGGAGAAATAAAAATACCCACTGGGATTTAAAGAACAAAAAAAAAAAAGAAAGAAAGAAAGAAAGAAAAAATCAAGAAAGAACATGCATCCTGGTTTGGAGGAAATCCCCTGAAACAGTGGTTCTCCATGCTCACATTTGGAGGTTACAGCTCAGGGTTAAGTTTAGGGAGCTCAGCCAAAGGGGTTGAGGTTCAAACATTGCTAATAAATATTGCTCCTTGACAGTTGAACAGTAGCTCTGCCTTCCCCAGGGCAGAACAGAGTTAGTAGTGACTTGAATGGACACTTCTTTCTGCTTTTGGCTGGAGGGTTCTCAAGAGCTTTGTCTGAGGGACTCAGAGAGCTCAGAGCTATCTAGCCAAGTTAAGGCACCCCCTATATCTATCCAGAGCCACAAAGCAAGCATCTCATATTTTCAGAGTTCTAACTGAGAAGACAGCAAAACTGAGAAGTGAGTTCTTCATCATTGAGATCATTCTGGCACAGAATGGACAACTGCTTCGTAAGGCCACTGGAAAGAAGATCCAAAATCAGTCGAAGTGTTCCACTGGATCAGTGATTCCCAAGCAGGAATTTCTGTACTGGTGGCAGGTTCTCTTTTAATTGGAGAAGCACCTGCAAGGAAGGTACACATGTAACCCGTGAATCCTCAGGACAGTCCACGGCACGTGTTTCTGGATGTCTCTTTTAATTCTGCGAATCCACCATCCTCCGCCCCGGGCTCCAGATGATGACTCCCTGGCCCAGCCTGGATTGGCAGACAGCATGGCCTGGGCAGCAGGTCGTGTACCAGTTTTACTAAAGATCGGATACAATGAAGGTTAGATTCATCTGGGAAAAAAAATAGATATACTTTTCCTAAGTAATATGTGAAAAAGAGGAGCCACCGTGACTTCCCACTTCCTGAAATATATTCTAGAACAACAAGAACTGAAATGGTGTAGTAAGAATATAGACCAGACATGCCAAATAGTGAAACTAAGTAGGAAGCCCAGACAGTATGTGAGATCATCCTGAGTGTGTCCTGCTCACTCTATTCCCGGGACCGAGCAGGTGCCTGGCATATAGCAACGACTCATAAATATTTATTGAGTGAGTCAAAAATGACAAATAAGAAAGAAAATGCTTATTTAATAAGAGTTTAGAATAATTACTTAGTGATTTGGGAGGAAATCAATTTAGATTCCAATTGTGTTCTATGAACTAGGATAGATTCTGATGGATAGATTGAAATGTGAAAAAAATGTAAATATTAGTAAAAATAATCAAGTATTTATCAGCAGTGCAAAGGATTACAGCATAATGGAAGAAATCTCAAAGAAAGGACTAGTGTCTTACTACATATAAAAATTAAACAGCGTAGATAAAAACAAATAGAGACAACAGGACAATAGAATTTGGAGAAAATATGAAATATGACAAAAGGTGTATTTTATATGGCATTCAAATGGCATATAAAAATGCCATGGCTGGCATTCAAATTTGTACATAACACATATCGATAAATAACTGGGTCAAAGGGAATGGCAGATTGCAAACGAGAGTAAACACAAACAGTAAATAAGCAGTGGGAATATGCCTCTCCATTGTAATAAGAGAAATGTAAATTAAAATAAGCTTGAAGTTCAACACTGAAAAAATGAATTAAAAAACTATGAGAATCTCCACGTAGAATAGTCTAGTCCCTAAAAGTGATCAGTATGAGGCATATGCAAAAACGTAATGAAAAGTTGATGACAAAAATTCAAATAATAAAAAGTCAAATACAAAAGAAAATTTATGATCAGTTTACAACTATGTGAAATATCAGAAGAATAAGGTGAAGATGAAAATTGTTGTTGTTGTTTTTTCTTAAGAGGCTGGATAGGATGTTACAAAAGGAATTGCCTGTTTCTAAAATTGCCATCGGTGCTATTACGGTATTTAAAGAAAAAAAAAAAAGGACATTGTCACGAGTCATCATGGACACATGGAATGAAGGGAAAGAACAGGTCATTCCAAGTTGCCAGGGAGCATCAGGGCCTGGTACCAGCCACTTCCAAGGGAGCCCCGGCACCCCAACCTCACTGGGGATGCTGGTGGAGGGAGGCTGTGTGCGTGTGCATGCATGTGCCCTGCGACTGATGCCCAGACTGTGTCAAGACCAGCAGAGACAGTGCGTCATTGCTGGAGCTGGTTATTATGCATGCATGTGAGTATATGTGAGCTAAATCTGACATTGGCTTCATGACTTACTTGCTGGCAACTTCGGGCAGTTGACCTCATCTCTCTGCACCTCAATTTCTCCACCTATGCAAAGTGAACAATGTTGTCTGTCTCCCAGGATTAGCAGAAATAGAGCCTATGGATACCATCTGACAAGTAGCACTTACCTGCCCTGATCCTGATAAAATTAAACACAAAGGCTTCGACTGATAATTGCATGATTGATAGATAACCATAATGGCAAGGAATAATTTAATTATGGCAATCAGCACCCATTCTTATATAGGACACATGCACATACGTGCACACACACGTGCACACGCGCACATATATATAGATACAGCCTTTGGACTGAGCTACAGGGGTTTGAACTTGCTCAGCCATCTAGTGGCTGTGACCATGAGCGACTTATTAACTTCTCTCGACTTCGACTTCTTCCTCTATAAAATGAGAATCGTAACAGTCACCCAGCCCCGAAAACGTCTGGGAGAGCAAGTGATAATGCTCAGTTAACGCTACTTGCCTTCTACTTAGCATAGGTTTGTACCTACTTGCTTGTTGGATGAGACACGATGTGGCATTCGCCAAATCTCGCTGGGAAGCGAGAAGGGACCACAGATGGATGGGAACTGGGGGGCAGGTCATGATTTTTCAAATGTTCTTCCCCCAGTCACTGCTGTGGGGCTAGGCTGCCCACAGGCTGCAGGCCGCATCCCCAGCCACTGCTCGGAAGAGGAGGGGCGCTTTGGCTCCGCTTCGGTCCAGTGCCCTTCACCAACCTGGAGCTGCCAACCATCAGCACATCACTCCCCTCCTCCCAGCGGAACACCGCAGTGCTAACTGGGCACTTTTCTAACCCAAGTGCAAGTGGTGTACATAATGCGGCTTCAGGAGCTTGACATTTAGAATCCATGCTGAGAAAGCAGGGGGAGAGTGCCAGGCAGTGAGGAAACCCAACCTTGGCCCATCTGGGAAAAATCAGAGCTTCCTGGGATAGAGACACATCACTGAACCATCAGATTCAGAGCTGCAAATGCCCGCAGCCACCTACCAGGCTCTGCTGGATAACACACTAGTGCTGCCTCCCCAGTAATGAGTAAATGAATAAAGAGGCTGAGCACCAGAGAGGGGAAGCAACTTGTCAGGGCTACACAGCTGATCAGAGGCCACACAGATGGAGAACCCTGGCGGCGTAGCTCCCCTCCTATGATGACCTTCACCCTTGCATGTGGAGACAAAGCACGTACCATGCACATGCCATGCACAAACATGGGGGCCCTTGGCCACCAAGACAGTCAGCAGGCTGTTGGTCCCTACTGGTCCCATTGGCCCCAGCCTGAGCCAGGCTACACAGTGCCCCAGAGCAGGTGGCCACACTTCCTGAGCTTCCGTTTTCTGGATCGTCCATGGCCCCTCCCCACTGAATACATAGTCCATGCCTGTAGCATTATGACGCTGTATTACCAATTGCATTATATTAATGATTTTTCTTTTTGATTTTAAAAGAAATTAATGTATTTTGGAGGCTCCCTACATGTGCCCTGGGCACTGTTCTGATTGTGAACTGCTGGAGAGGGGTCCCTGCTGAGCACCCCCAACTGAGTGCAGAGTTTTGGGGGTGACCAAACAGAACCGATTCTGCACTTGGGGAGCTCTCAAGCTCTGAAATAACTACAGTGACCGGTGACAGAGAGTGCTGAGAGTGCTCTTCTGCCATCACATGGGGAAAGGGAAAGCTCTGAGGGGGTGCCCAGGAGTGAGGGGCTCCCAGGAGGGTTTCCTGGAGGAGGCAGGCACCGCCGGCCTGCTCCAGAAGGTTGTGGGAGGCTCCCCAATGGCATCTCCCTGCAGGGAGCAGCCCCAGATGCACAGGGTGGAGACTGGAGCGAGGCCCCCTGACATGGACAGAGAATGCATCTGCTTTTCTTCCTTCGTCCTCTTAAAAGAAGAAGGAAAGGAAGGAAGGAAGGGAGGAAGGAAGAAGGGAGGGAGACAGAGAGGGAGACAGAGAGGAACCCCTCCATCTCCATGCTGGCACGGTTATCACTCATGTTGATGTCAACATCTCTACAAAGACAGGTAGCAGGAAAATACCACCGGGGGAGCCTTTGAGGGTGCACAGCAGGGTCCCGGGTAATTACCGTGGCCTAGTTATTTCTCTGCGAAAGGAAAAAAAAAAGTCCAGCACCCGATCTGCTTTTTTTTTTTCATAGGTGAAGTTGAACGTAAAGCACTGTAATTTTAATCAAATCTTTCCCGTCTGCGTGTAGTGTCTCTGAGAAGTTGAAGATTTAAGTGTATGTTGTAGGGCTTGTGGCATTGTCCCAGCGGGGGTGGCGAAGGGGCAGAGCGGGGTAATTATGCTACATTAAAGGTATTTTGGTTGCCAGGGAAGGATTTTTTTTTTAAATCTCCTCTTTTCCTCATTGAGGGTTTAGATGATGTCATGGACAGGAAAGTAAAAAAATAAAATAAAAATAAAAAGGGGAGGGGGAAGAGAGCAGTCAACAGGGTAAGCAGGAGGGAGAAAGATGAAGTTGCAATTTTCAGTTTTGGGTCGGGACAGTTTGGGAAACGGGAATGTGATGCTGGGAAGGCTGTGGTCCAAGGTCAGGATGGGCCCGCATCTTCCTGCACAAACACGCCTGCGCTCATGAATGCCTCGCGCCCCAGAGATGCAGCCAAGGGATGCTGAGGGGGCTCAGGGGTTGAGCGTCTGCCTTGGGCTCAGGGCATGATCCCAAGGTCCTGGGATCGAGTCCCGCATCGGGCTCCCTGCATGGAGCCTGCGTCTCCCCCTGCTTGTGTCTCTGCCTCCCTCTCTGTGTCTCTCATGAGTAAATAAATAAAATATTTAAAAAAATAGATTTAGAGAGAAGTGGGGAAGACAGCGTAGGGTTCCCTGGGTGCCCCACGTCCAGCTCCTCCAGCCACCAACTTCCCACATCCATCTGGGCCAGTCATCACCATGGAAAACACTCTTGACTCTGGTGTGTAGGGTTTGAGGAGAACCCTTAGTCCCCATACTCGCCTCCCCCAGATGTGATGATCCAACACTTAATAATTCCAAACATGCAGGCATTCAGAGATCTCTGCAGAAGCCGTGACAGGCCGCACACAGTCTGGGATGTCACGGTCCCTGGAGATGGGTGCCAATAAGACGCTTAGCGGAGGAACGTGGTCCTGGCCAGCTCTGATCTCCAACAACGTCCACCAGAGGAGGATTTCCAGAGGAACTGACACCTCCATGGATTCTGGCCTGGAGTATGTGTGCACAGACTCACCTTTTGGTTGAACGACATGATTTTCCAAATCAAAACCTCCCATGGAAAGATCGAGTTAGCCCGTACCAGGGAATTCCAAGGGGTTGTTTCTTTCTTGCTGAGGCACCACTGCCTTTATCAACAAATTGGGAAGAAGGTAATTCCTTTAGGGGAAGAAAAAAAAGGGCTAAGGGGCCTATCACAACATCCTCAACTCTAACATCACTCTCAAGTCCCTTCCTTTGCCTGCTCAGCTCCACACTTCATCTCTACAGATCTCAATCGTACCTTTTGAAGCTCAGCACAGTGCCACCTCCTCCAGGAAGCCTCCCTTGGTGCCATTTGTCCTCTTCTCCGCTCATGGAATGTGGTATTTCACACCCACCACCTCACACCAGAATTTGCTGGGCCTGGCTAATCTCCTGTATTCATTTCCTAGGTTTGCTATAACAAGAACCACAAACCACAGAAATTTGTCTCAGCTCTAGGGTCTGGAAGCCTGAGACCCATGTATCAACAGTGTTTCCTTGTGAGGGCGGTGAGAGAGAATCTCCCCAGATGTCTCTCCTAACTTCTGGTGGTTTGCTGGCAAACTTGGATGTTCCTTGGCTTACAGACACATCACCCGTCCCCACCTTTCTCTTGGTGGGACATTCTCTCTGAGTGTGTCTGTCTCTGTGTCCAAATCTTTATTTTGTTGGATGAGAGCCCATCCTAATGACCTCCTCTTAACTCATCACCTGCAAAGGCCTTACTTCCAAATAAGGTCACATAGACAGGTGCCAGGTGTTGAGGGGACCTGGACATCTTTTGAGGGGACCTGATTTGACCCATAAGATCTTCCCCACTTGGCCCATGCTTCAAAATATGTAGCCTCCATTTTTATGCTCATTGCGTAGCTTATAGAATTTAGACCTGCGCTGGACACGTAGCAGGAGCTTAACGAGGGTTTACTTAATTAGCTAACCATTCAGACAGCCAGTACTGAAACACCATTACAAACCACTAAAAAAAGGAATTATTATATCCAGCCAGATGGACTAGGAGACACTGGCATTCTGGGAAGTTAACTCAGAGCAAAATCTTCAGAGAGAAAGACCTCTCAGACCAAGTCCCATTAAAAGCCAATATTCAGGGGCTCCTGGATGGCTCAGGAGGTTAAGCGTCTGCCTTTGGCTCAGGTCATGGTCTCAGGCTCCTGGGATCGAGCCCCACATAGAGCTCCATGCTCAGTGGGTAGTCTGCTCCCTCTCCCTCTGGCCCTTCCCCTACTTGCACATTCTCTCTTTCAAATAAATAAATACTTTTTTTTAAAAAAAGCAGTGTTTTGATAAATAATATCTTCCCACAGGTAACACCATCTGACCCATTGACCTAGTCTCTTGTCCCTTGCCACTAAAACGCCAAGTCCCTGGACAAACGAATAAGGTAAGCTGGCAGGGCCCAGAAACCTACAGTGCATTAGCAAGAGCCTGCTGGGCCAAGCAGCAGGGAAAGGAGATGGCAACCCTCCCTTCTCCGATGGGCACGTCGAACATCTGGGCAGAGAGAGGTTGTGAAATTTACCCAGGTCACTTGGCAAAAATGTGGCAGTGCAAGCGTGCAGCCTCCAGAGTCTGTGCACTTGACCACTATGGTAGGTGCAAGGAAGAATTAAAGAATAACTCTGGGTCTGGAAGCAGGAAAAAGAATAGGAGATGTGGGAAGGAGAGGAAAAGAATGCCTGGAGGAGGGATGAGCTTAAGCAAAGGTGCACTTGCTGGAAAAGAATAGGATGCCCAGACTCAAGCAAAACCCCCCAGGACATGATGATGTTTTGTCCATGCATCTGCATGTGCAAGAGAAAGGCTCAAGCGCTGGGCATGAAGTTCTCGCGTTGTCCAGAGCCGAGCCAAGCAGGAGCACCCAAGGTGAGTCCATACTTCTTTATGGTCTGCAGGACCTGAACGAGACCTGGGACCTTGCTCGGCAGGATGAGTCCAACAGGGAGGTCTGAAGGGTGCTGTCCCTGAACCCCTCTGAGATGTTGGGTCCAAACCAAAACAACCACAGATCCCAACAGGAAGAAATTAAGAGAGAAAAAGAAAAGAAAAGAAAGAGCCCTCCCATGGAGTAGCCAATCCGGAGAAAGGGGCCATCCATGACTCCTCCAGCAAATTGATATGAACTTTCTCACCATTGACAGTACAGGCAGCTGGCCCCATTGTCTGCCTCTTTACAAAATCCAATATTTCCCCTTCTGTTATTCTTGGCACAATGACAAGAAAGGAAGAAATAAAAGTTCCCCTTTTTAATGAAGCTGTTGAGGATTTTTTTTTTTTTTTTTTTATCAAAATTGACATGACCATTACCATTTTGATTCCGGCTCTGACACAAGAGTCACATAGCAACATGCACCTCTCCATGGCAACCTTCCCCACTCTTCACACAAAGACAATCTTGACAGTTTAACATTCAATAAAAAGTACTTTTAATTAAAAGATGACTAAGAACTGGCAGCACAAAAAAATATATCGAACACATATTTTCAACTGTTGTTAACATTCGGTTAGAAAGGAAACTACCAACCTAAGCTTGTTGTTTGAAAAGAATGGTCATCTGCCCTGAACAAGGCATGGAAAGATGTGTTGAGTCCACCCAAAGATATTAAATTCCATCCAGCAGACCTTTAATTAAGTGCCTGCTAACAGCTAGGTGTTATCCCGGGTCCTGAGGGCAAATATTGGATGGAGGCCGTGACAATGTACTGCGTGAAATGACAACAGGGATGGTAGTCTGGCCATAATTACCGTCATCTATAGAGGGTTGGCTGGGTGCTGGACACCGACCACGCTAAGTGCTCCTGCATTTAATTTCCTGTCATCCTCCCAGCTCTTAGTTCCTTCATTGTACACATGGGGAAACTAAGTCTCAGAGGTGATCTGTAACGTGCCCAAGGTCACATGTGGGAGCCATGGTGGAGTCAAGACCCGACCCCGGAGACCACGGCAGTGGCCATGCTACTATCTTGCCTTGTGCCTCAGAAGGAGACAGAAGCAGCCAGGACGGGCAAGACTAGCCACATCCCGGGCATCAGAAAAGGCATCCCAGAGGCAAGAATGGAGCATGTGTGTGCATGTGATTGTGCCATGAAAGGGAACAGGGAAGGATGGTGGTTCAGGACATGGACTCTGCCTGGCTCAAAGCCCGGCTCTACCGCTTGCTACTTGTGCGATTTTAGACAACTTCCCCTTCCTGCTAAGTGTGCCCAGTACCACTATCTCTCTGTTACACTAATAAAATAAGTTAGTGTATGTAAAGAACTTAGGATAGTGCCTGTCCCGTGGTAATCACTATTCATGCTCCTAGTATTATCATTATTATCAGCCTGGCTCTTTCTTCCAAGTGGTGGAAGAGAAGCACTAATAATATTCTGCCCAAATTAGAGAATGAATTGACTTCATCAGGAGAACTTGCCTTCTGATTCAGTTCTTTTGGAAATATCGTGGCCGTACTCAGTTTGGGGCTGGATCACTTGATTGGCTTTGGACGGGATGAACTATTTCAGGTGGTAACAGCAGGAATTCCTTTTTTTTTTTTTTTCCCTACAGGGTGGCTGCAGGGTCAGTCATTGGAATATATAAAAAAAGATGAGGGCAGCCCAGGTGGCTCAGTAGTTTAGTGCCGCCTTCAGCCCAGGGCCAGATCCTGGAGACCTGGGATCGAGTCGCACGTCGGGCTCCCTGCATGGAGCCTGCTTCTCCCTCTGCCTGTGTCTCTGCCTCTCTCTCTGTCTGTTCTCTCTTGAATAAATAAATAAAATCTTTTAAAAAAATTTTAAAAAAATTAAAAATAAAAAAGATGAGGACCATTTAAAGTAACCCGAAGATAGGGCACCATCGGGGCACCTTATGAGTTTATAGAAACCCTGTTGTTGTTGTAGTGGGAAAACGGTTATTACTCAGAATTTCCAGAGCACATCTAAATACCTTGTAACTCCTTCCATCTTGGTACCACTGTTATTGCTATGGAGCTATTTTTGAGATCAGAAACCTGTAACAGGCTTGATGAAGAAAAAATGAGCTCAGTGTTGGACAGGTAAACTGTGAGGGACATATGGGATCTCCAACGAGAGAGCTTGCCAAGCAAGAGAAAGATAGAAAAGTGCTCACTTATTGGGAGCACCACGGGAGTCCCTGGATACCAAAGGAGGTGGGAACAGACCCATATTGGGGTGGGTTGAAGGGAACTGGAAGGTATGACTGGAGACAGTGCCTGGCACGATGCCAGTGTCCAGGGGAAGGTGCCCCGAGAGGACACAGAGAAATGAAATCAGCCAGTGGGACCTCACAGGCCTCTTGTTCAAACCAGTCCTGAAGCCAGCCTTGCATGCAGGCTGCGCATTGCAGGGCTGCATACATCCCCTTTGGATGTTCTGAACCCATGACCCAGAGCATGGACTAAGACACTGAGTGTTCACCATCAAATGTGGACATAGATTTTCCTTCCACCATGTAGAGAATTCTGCAGGCTGCAGACAAAGATCCCCATGGGCTGCTTTCCAACCAACACAGGGGCCGCGTTTAACAGAATTTCATAAGGTCATAAGGTAATAGAACACGGTCACTCTTCTAAAATCAGGAAAAAAAACAAGGATACTCGCTCTCAGCACTTCTATTCAACACAGTACTGGAAGTCTTAGCAGGAGCAATTGGCAAGAAGACATAAAATGCATCCAAATCAGAAAGGGAAAAGTAAAACTGTCACTATTTGCAGATGACATGATATTATATATAGAAAGCCCCAAAGACTCCACCAGAAAACTACTCCAAGTAATAAATGAACTTAGTAAAGTTGCGAGATACAGAATCAATATGAGAAAATGATCATATCAGAGATCAACATAGCAAAGCACAAGACCTAAAAGTAAATATCTGACCTCCCATGTAGAAGTCCCTGAGTTTCTCTCAGTGTGGGGACCTCTGGGCTGCTTCTTGTATCTCCCACTGCCACCTTGGATCTCTGAACTCCCTCCTTCCTCCCTCCTCCCAGCCATCACTGCACCCCCAACTAGACAATTGGGATGAACAACACACCTAGAAAGTTGTATCATTATCATCCCATAATTGGGATGAACAACACACAAAGTTGTGTGCCTAGAGGCAGACCCCTCTCTCCTGGGGCTGCTTGGGGCCTCCCCTTTTCATGCCTGAGGGTTATGGGCTTTCCTAGCGGAGTCTACAGCTGTGTTTCTCTTGGCACTGAAGTGTCATTATTCAGTGTGATGGTTCCTTTTATGTGTCAACTGGACTGGGTCACGAGGAGCTCAGACATTTGGTCAAATGTGATTCTGGGTGTGTCTGTGAGGGTGTTTCTGGATTAGAGTAAAGTGTGGGTTCACAGACTGAGTAAAGCAGATTGCCTGCCCAATGGGGGTGGGCCTCATCCAATCAGTTGAGGGTGTGAGTAGAACAAAGGCTGATGAAGAAGAAATTTGTTTTCTCCAACTGACTGCCTTCAAGCTGCTCCCTGCCCTCGGACCGGACTCAAGCTGGCATGACCCCATCGGCTCTCCTGGGTCTCCAGCTTGCTGACTACAGATCTCGGACTTCCCAGCCCCTGTCACATGGGAGACAATGAATGCCTTATAGTAAATATATAAGTATTTAATTTGATATAATCTATATAATCTACATACATATTTAATATTTCTATATCTCCTCCTGGTTGTATCACTCTGGAAAACTCAGATTAATAGACTAACACAGTCAGCATCACCAAATATGTAGATACAGCCCCACGTATAGTGGGTGTTGCTATAAAACCATTCACTTTTCAAAATCCCTCAGTGAAAACCATAGATATTGTCCTGAAAAGGGGAGTTAGGGCCACACATTCAAAAAATGTTATCAGCAATGTGTTGTAAGAAGAGAAGCCCCCTCAGGGGTGATGAGAATGTTTGGGACTTCATATAGCTGATGGTCTCACAACATTGCGAATGGACTGAATGCCACAGAATTCTACATTTTTTTAAAGATTTTATTTATTTATTCATGAGAGACACACACAGAGAGAGAAGCAGGGACACAGGCAGAGGGAGAAGCAGGCTCCATGCAGGGAGCCCAATGTGGGACTCGATCCCGGGACTCCAGGATCACGTCCTGGGTCGAAGGCAGGCACTAAACCTCTGAGCCACCCAGAGATCCCTGCATTTTACATTTTAAAACAGTTCACTGTGCATTATGTGAATTTCATCTTAATTTTTTAAAAAATAGATAAGGATTTTTAAAAATCATAGCACAGCTTTCTGTTAAATCCTTGAGAAAGGCATGAATGCTGTCATTAATATGGCTCTTAGTGAAAAGCCTGCAGTCTGCCTGGGAAGGTAAGCATCGGAAAGGATGTGGCTAGGAGTTCTGGGGGTGGTGTGAGGGGTTATCTGGCATCGGTGGGGAAGTTACACACAGACGAGTGTGACTCGGTGCACACGGAGTTGAGGGAGCAAGCCGATGTTTGAAGGGTGTGCATGAGTGCTGTGTTCCTATGCAACTCTGGCCGGCCGGGTCCTGAACTTTCTCTGCTTCCACTACTTTATCTCCTGTTTCTCAGGGATGAAATCACCCAAATGCAAAATGAAATCGCAGCTGGGCTCAGTTGTCCCTGATTGGTGTTTTCGAAACAAGTGTTAAAGCGGGACTGTGTGGTTTTCTCGGACTCTCTCCACAATCGCTTGTATAGAGGAGAAAACAGAGGGTCAGAGAAGTCCTCTTGCTGGTCCAGCTACACACATAAGAACAGACTCAAGGGAGAGATCAAAGCCTCTAGATCCCTGGCTATTGCATTTCTTCTTCCCACTGCTGCCTCCCTGTATACACAGAAAAGGTGAATAATCCTAGAACTGTGGGGACGGGGGTCCCAGGCCTCTGGCCAACCACCTGCATGAAGGGATAGAAATGGTTCTGGGCCCCATGTCAGAGCCACAGTCTCCCGCCTGAGCCAGGAGCCTGGCATAAGGAATCTCATAATTACCAAAACATCCCAGTAACCCAGTTCCCATTATGCATCCTGGGAGAAGAGGAGCCTGAGGGTCAGAGAGTTGACCGTCCTTGCCCTAAGGTGCACAGAAGCCTGGAGCTGAGTAGGTTCAGGACCAGCATCCTGCCTCCACGCCTGTGGATTTCCCATTTGGGAGGAGTCCGTGGTTTGTCTGCCCCCCCCCCCAGTACACCCGGGACCCCTGACTCCACTCCCCTCTGAAGTCATTCGGCCTTTAAATCCCCTCCAGAGGGCAGTGGCCCCGGGGGCACATCAGCTTGCATTGTCTGTCCCAATTAGGAGCACCAGCCTGGAGGTGAGGCTTGAACCTGTGCCTTCGGGGAGGGAGGCAGGCCTCCCCGGCCGCCTTTCCAATCAGAAGCAGCTGTCCCTTCTGCTCACCGGTGTCACAGCGTAATTGACTCTGGTTGGAGAGCATCGTCTTTATTACCTTTAACAGTCCCGTAGCCACTGATTGCCTGCGCTGATGGCTAATTTAATTTCTGTCAATACAGCACTGAGTGGCTTTAAAAGAACCATTATCCACAAGGGCGGTGCTTGCGGGGGAATGTTAGTGGCCTCGCCTAACTCAGCGCTGGCTTTCATATCGAGGTCATAGCGTGTTCGAAGCCGCAGGGACCTCAGGGCTGTCTGGCCCAACCTCTCGATTTGCAGAAGGGACAGCTGAGGCCCCTGCTGGTTTCAGACACTGCCCAAGGTCCCACGGGAAGGGCCCACCTCTCTCGTTGTGGTGGAGGGTTTGTTCCTCTGGGAAAAACTGGGAAACCTGGCCGTCTGTCCTCCACTCTGTGCCCAGAAGGACCCAGGGAAAAGGCCTGTCCAAGGCTCTCACTTTCCTGTTTAAAGACCTTTGATAACACCATGTTCTCAAAGGGATGCTGTCCTGCCTCCCAGGGTGGTCCCTGATTATCTGTCCACCCCTGTCCACCTTCCTTCCCCTTATGTCCCTGGCCAAAGGGGCTGCGCGGGCTTCTCTGCGCTCACCGCCCACTGTCCCTCTGAACCTCTGCACCTGCCTCTCCTGCCCGGCAAAGTCCTTCCTGACCCCGCCGACCTGAACAATTTCTCTCCATTTGCAAGAACACAGCTCACCTTCTCTGGGAAGCTTCCCATTTGTTTTGTTCGATCAGTCAATCATTGTTTATTTGTTGAAAACCTACCACCCGTCAGACACGGATTAGTGCTGGGAATAAAAGGTTGGTCTGTGCCCTCATGGAGTCTGAATCCGTTGAGGGGACACATGCTAATAAAGCACCACGCTGACTGTGGTAAGACCCCTAAAGAGGAAAAACTGTGCCAAGAGAGGCCACATTGGGGGAGTAGATCTGGCCAGGGGAGTCGCAGACCCCCTGCTTTTCTCCTTCTTTGACTACCTGTACCACGGCGTCTGTCACTCTGTGCTCGTAATTCTGCTAACAGGTGAGCGCCTTGAGGTTCTTGTGCCCAGTCCGGAGCTCAGAGCTCAAAATATGTTTATGGGATTAATGGAACCCTTTCTGTTTTCTTTTCTTAATTGAATCATTGTCCACATTAACATGGACAACATTCAGTGCCTAGAGTAATGAGGACTTGAACACTCTAACAGCTAGAAAGTGTTTTCCAGATGGCAATATCGCCCACTGGAAATTGTCAAGGCTACTGATCAATCCATCATTTATACATCTACCCATCCATCCACCCATCCATCCATTCATTCATTCATGCATCCATCTGGCTATATATCCATTTACTTCATCCATCCACCCACCCATCCATTCATTCATTCACGCATCCATCTGCCTATACATTCATTTACTTCATCCATCCATCCATCCACCCACCCATCCCCCCATCCATCTACTGAATAAGCATTTACTGGTTCCCCAGTATACACCAAGCACATGATAGATGCTAGGGAATGTAAGGGGAATCATACCTGGCTTCTCCCTGGGCAATTCTCATCCTCCAAATCTCCTTTAGATCAATCCTTCCAGGAATCTCCTCTCCCTCCTGAGTGAAATGAGGTCTCCTTGTCCCTCCCCACTCTCTTTACCACCCACCCAAACACCCTAACTCTCATACTGTCTGCTAACAACTATCATGATATTTAGCACAGGATCATATTTGCTTAAATATGTTGTATCTTACACAAAACTATGTGCTCCTGCATCTTATTATCATTACTTCATCAAAGTAAGGGCTTCATCTGTATTTGTGAATGATGAATGGATATATCGAAGATTAATGTGAGTAAATCAATGCGGCCTTAGTGAAACGCCAGGACACCTGCACCCCGTTGTTGATAGCAGCAATGTCCACAATAGCCACACTGTGGAAGGAGCCTCAGTGTCCATCAAAAGATGAATGGATAAAGAAGATGTGGTTTATGTGTACAATGGAATATTACTCAGCCATTAGGAATGACAAATACCCACCATTTGCTTCGACGTGGATGGAACTAGAGGGTACGATGCTGAGTGAAATAAGTCAATTGGAGAAGGACAGACATTATATGGTCTCATTCATTTGGGGAATATACAAAATAGTGAAAGGGAATAAAGGGGAAAGGAGAAAAAATTAGTGGGATCATCAGAAAGGGAGACAGAACATGAGAGACTCCTAACTCTGGGAAACGAACAAGGGGTGGTAGAAAGGGAGGTGGGGGGGGGGGACTGGGTGACAGGCACTGAGGGGGGCACTTGATGGGATGAGCACTGGGTGTTATTCTATATGTTGGCAAATTGAACACCAATACAAATTAAATTAAAACAAAATCAATGTGGCCTTTATCTTTAGTGGGTGGGCTAAACAGGTAGAAGCCAACACCTGCACAAGTAATAACAGAGCAATGAAGTTGCATTAGAAATGGACACAGGCTTTGAGCCCTGATGTCCAAGAAAGGCTGAGGAGGGACAGGTGTTCCAGGCCCAAGGAACAGCAAGGGAAAGGCATGGAGCACAGAAAACACACATTTGAAAGAAAGAAGCAATACTGTCCATATGAACCCAGCTCCGGGTACAAAGAAACAAGACTTCAGAACTTTGGTAGACTTCCCTTACCAGTCAATGCTGTTTTCCTTTTTAAACAGTCAACTGGCATTCTTCCCATGAAATCTTAGACCTGACCCCAACTGCCTAAGTGACGAAGTGGAATTGTCCTGAGTTATTATTTATATTATTTGCAATATAGCAGGAAGCCAACAAATATAGACAACGAAGTTTATTTTGACAGACACCAAAGGTGAAAGTCGGGATTGTGAATCCATCTTACACCTGCCCTAGCTCTACATAGTAGAGAAAAATCCCAGGCCATCCTCATAAATTCTTGCAAATGGTAAGGAGTTGTTAGCTGCTTCAGCAACAGGTCTGGCACACTTAATTTACTTTTTAACTAAATGGGTTCTGAAGCTTATAAGAGGAGAAGTGAGAAATGTTGTTTCTAATTTGAATCATAACAATATTTAACATCTAAAGTTTGAAAGTTGCTAAAACACCATGTAAGATATTGTCATGATGGTATCTCTGTGTTCCATAGCAGATTATTTCAGTAAGGCTGTCACTGGACCCAGTAAACCTCACTCAAGTCCGTGTAGATATGGAGGGAGGGAAATCCAGGAGAGATTCAGGAAGTGGAATTGGGGGCCATTGGGTGCTGGGTTGGGTATCAGGCATGAAGGAACTTATAAGGCAACAACAGGAGATGTTTTGAAGTTCTGTGACACATCCCTTCCAAAAATTTCCTCACTACACATAGAATGCAGTTTCAAGACAAGTTTGGAAAGCCAAATGATACGGAAGTTCTTTGGGCTTCCACCAGATAAGATGGAGGCTGACACACTAGTATGTGCTCAGGCAATGGGGCAGATGAAACAGAAACCGCTGCTTTCCAGAAGGAAGGTTGGTTTGGTTCAAAACATACTGAGTCTGCGTTTGACATTCAAGACATGTGTGAATGTGTCAACGCACATCAAGACAGTCAAGTGGCATTTCTAGGAGTCAGTCATAAATGAAAGGTGTGTCTGGAGGGCAGGTGGGAAGTGGTTGGTGGAGAGAGAGAGATTTGAGGGTCTCTGGCTTTAAGGGAAAAGCTGAGGTCCTGGATTTGGGTTAGGTCAATCTGGGAAAGTTCACCGTGAAACAAAATAGTCAAGGACGAAAGAGTTCCTGCTCATCATTTGCAATCCAGCTGCTCCCCATCTACCCTGTGTTGCCTCTTTACAGAAGTCCAATTTGTTCTAGGGCTGCTGTAACAAATTACCACAAATTTTGTGCCTTAAAACCACAGGAATTTGGTCTCTCAGTTCTAGAGGCCGGAAGTCCAAAATCAAGGTGTTGGACGGGCTATACTCTCTCCAAGGGCTCTAGAGGAGGGTCCTTCCTCACCTCTTCCAGGTTCTGGGAGCTTGTGGTGATCTTTGGCTTATGGCTGATGGCTGCATCACTCCAGCCTCTGCACCTGTCCACATGGCCTTCTCCCCCCTGTCTCTCTCCCATGTCTCTCCCCTGTGTCTCTCCAGGTCTCAAGTCCCACTGTCCTTTCTCTTACAAGAACACCAGTGACTGGATTTAGAATCCGCCCTCAATGCAAGACTATCTCATCCTGAGATCCTTAACTTATTTAAATCTACTAAGACCCTATTCCAAATAAGGTCATGTTCACAGGTACAGGACCTTGGGACTTGGACAGGCCTTTCTGAAGGACACTATTTAACCTACTACACATGCTGCCTCCTTGATCTCTGAGAAGACACACCCTTCTGCCAGCCCCAGGGCATCAGTCTTGGTTGGTTCATCTTGACGGTAATGATGGTCCTATTTGCATTTTCCATAGGCACATTCTCTCTCCAGTTTCCCCTATGGGTGGAGGTGAGCCAGTTGGCTAAGAGACACCAGGGGTAGTCTTCTGGGGCTGCTGGGAAAGATAGGAGCAACATGGCACCTGTATTTCTTCCCTGCTTTGGATGCTGATGTGACAACATGAGCCTTAGGTGGCAGCCATCCTTCAAGCATGAGGTTTTGAAAGCCAGCCCACCAAGGGCCTGAGATGGCATCACCAATAAGCAAAGCAACGCCAGCTTCTGGTCACCTCTAACTCTTGATTCATGTTGCGTGCATTGGATATTCTCTTCCTTACAGTAAGTGAGTGCATCTCAGCTGATACGCAACCCAGACCTAAGGGCAGATGGTGAAAGAAGAGGCAGCAAAATTAGCAAAGAACATGTCCCCAAGAAACAGAAGAAGGTGGCATCCCAGAAGCCAAGGAGAGAGAACATGAAGGAGAATGTCGGGCGAAATATGAGTTGGGAGGTCACAGAAGATGAATAAGAAAGGTAAGTAAGCACGGGCTGACTATTGACGTGTGGGGCTGATGCCTCAGTCATCTGCACCCCCTGGGGTTGCCAGCCAAACCCTTGGAAGACCAACTGGGAGACACTACATATACTGGAGAGACTGGGCCAAAGTGAATGACATGCGTGGCTACAGAAGAACGAAGAGTAAGATCTGGCATGTGGAGGAGGAAATGGACCCCTTTCTCTGAGGCAGAGGGGAAGGCACGGAGGGCTGCAGAATGAGAACAAAAGCAATAGAGAGGTCAGTTGGATCAGAGTGGAAAGAGTGGTTGGAGGGCAGGAGTTTGAGAGGACGCAGGACGCTGCGATCGCTCAGGACAGCAGCTGGCCAGGGGAACAAGGACACCACCCAAGGGAAGCAGGGCTGTTAGGGCTTCTCCACATCCTGAGTTTCCAGTAAGCAGGTGGTGAGTGGAATCTTCTTCCCTCTTCCCACTAACTTCTTGTCAGCAACTGGCAATGTTTACATGTTCTGCATAGAGAAAGAGAAATCACCTGGCTGTTCATCTCTGTTATGACACATACCTTCATGGAGGGAGAGGGGAGGAAAACTCAGCAGTGACAGAGAAATCAGAGAAATATCCTGTCTTTCCACATCAGGGAAGAAGGATGTCACAACAGACAATCAGCTATGGCCCCGTGTCCGGGCATGCACACCCACCATTAGGCAAGGTAGTGACTTTGGATAACTATTCAGGAAAATAAGAGTGGCCATAGCGTGAATTCTGCTGTCAATGCAATAATATATGGGTAGATGTTTGTAAGGAAGGAAATATCACCCGAAAAACATCTCCTGGTTGATTATATATTGGCAGTGTCTCTGACTTGGGGGAGCCACAGATGCTTTTTATTTATGTCTGTGTACGCGTGTGCATATATGTTTAATATTTTAGAGCCTGGGGGAACCTGCCATTTCAAGATAACAATCTGGTTTTTCATTGCCGAGTGAGGTAACCAGAGAAGCCACAGTTACCTGAGATTTTATGACAATGGTTTGTACCTATTTCCCCTTCGCCCAGAAAAGGACCCACGTCCAACAAATCACCCAGCAGGCAGGAGGTGGGCACCGGTCTGGCAGGCAAGAAAATCTACAGCCAGTCCAGTTACCAGAAAAGTAATTTTCAATGTCAAGCATCAGCTCTTCATCCTTCATTGGGAAATACCTTGCAAAGAAAAGATGAGACGGTGACCTTGAAGGAGGAATATTAGCATGTGGCTGAGGAGGAAGGAGGAAAACCCTAGCTCACTTGTCTGCACGTCCCGGGTTGGTTTTGATGGCTTCAGATGACATCCCCTCCAGGCCCCTTAGAAGCCCTGCAAACCACCAGTCCACCTTCCTTGGCCCTTTGTGAGATTTCTCATGGCTTCCTGAAATGACATTTATCTAGTGAGATCAATTCCCTCCTGACTCTGAAGATGGGGTGGGTGCCAGATGTTGAGCCGGTTCATGCTTCATCCATCAAAAATGAATTCCTCAAGAGTCAAAATGTTTCTTAGAATATTCCTGCTCGAACCTTGATGGGGAAACAGGTGGGAAGCAGTGGCAGCTCACTTATTGTGCGTGAGACCTGGATGGGAAGCAGTCATATGAGAACAGGAGGGCAACACCAGGACAGTGTCTAGGGGAGACACCTGACAGTCAGAGAAGCAGGTTCTGCACAGCTGAGGCCAACAGAGCCTGAGGCGAAGTTCACATTCCAAAAGGATGCAGATCAGAGGACAGATCTGGAAGAAGCTGGTCAAAGCCAGCAGAGTAGAGAACAACTAGATTAATTACAGAGACAGGGACAAGGCAGCAAGGATTCGGGCATGAGCCCTTGTGGACTTCATGTGATCTTACAGGTGTTAAAAGTGTTCACCAGTGAAGAAAACTAAAAAAAAAAAAAAAATCTGAGAATCCAATCAGATGGAGAACCTGCTCTCATAAAATGATACTGCATTCTCCACTTAGTTCTTGTGATTATTATATATAACTTGACTGTTTCTGGAAAGACTTTCAACTAGTAGGTTTTAAAAGACACAGCTATAAGAGAGCCAGAAAAGAAGCCAGTAATAAAGGATAGAAAATTTCACTAAAAACCCAGGACAGATATGGTTGTGGCGGTGACGTACTACGTTTTAACTAAGTAGGAGTTTCCTAGCATTCAAAGCAAAAAGGGAAATAGGGTAAATCACAAAAATCTCATGGTCTGATGAACGTTTCAACATAGCATTCAACAGCAGAGAAAAACTGTTCCTGGCACTAATGTTCAATTGATCATGGGGCTTTCTATGCAATAAGCCATCCAACGAATATTTTCTTCAATAAAAGCTTTACAGAAGATGCAGAAATATAATTTTTCATGCAAGTATTATGAGATCCTATATTAGAAGCTTGGATGGAAATACAGCTCTCGGGGAACGATAGGTCACAGGACACTGGGCTCTGGGCTGGTGGCCTCATATCGTGTACACTTCTGTTTACCAACCACATTGAACTGAAGTTGCCTGAATATTCGCCCCATTGCCCCCCCTCCAAATTTCAAAGAGAAATTTGCCCTGAGACAAGCATTTGTTTTTTACTTGTGTTTGTATCCCAGTGCCCAGCACAGCCCCTAGCACACAGTAGGCACTTGATGTTGGATACAGGACAACAGGACTCAGGTTGGCATGTCTCTTAGCTGAGGTGCTGCCCAAGTGAAACTTGCATGAAGGTTCTCACCTCCCGGCGGGTGCCATCATCACTCAGTGCCTTTTCATATGAAGAGATAATCTGTGCGTCCTGCTTCCCAGATCCCCAGCAAGACCCCATGTCTGGGCCTTCCAGAAATATGGTCATTCGCCCTTTCATTCATCCCTGTGAACTTTTCCATGTGCCTCCTACACACTGTTCTTTTGTTATGCAAGCCAGAGTCAGCTTCTGTGGCAGTAACGGGTGGTCTGACCACAAAAGTGCTAATACTTACACCAGGGACACTCCTGGTCTCCCCCTCAAAACCCTCACTGACCCTTAAGCTCATCTCAAAACCAGTTTACATACACTGACTTTGTTTTTACCACACCCCATTAAATCCAAATGTATGAACTTCCTCTCGTTCCATTGACCCACACAGGTATATAGGTGACATAAGCCAACTGCATTGCCATCTCTGTGACATCAGGTATTGCTCTGTTGATTCATCTCTACAACCTCATGACCTAGCACATTTAGGCACATGGTAGGTGCTCAGTATTGGCTGAAAAAATTAAATTGGGATAATTTGATTATGGTCTAGAAGATCTTCCTAAATGTGGAACCACAACGAGCTATCTGACAAAACCCCTTTTTGGTATCACTTTCCAGAAGCAATTGTGCAGCCCTAGACACGTCATCTACCTCCCTTGAGTTTTCTTTGCTTTATCTGCTAAAAGAGTTATGCTCTTTTTTTCCTTAAGGTCTCCATAATCTATAAAATATTTTCCCAGATCAATTCATGGCATTACCTTAACACTTTGACCCCTGCCTCAGTGTAAGCCAAGGGACCATGTAAAAATGCCTCCCCAGCACTGGTCCCTCACATTATGCCCTATTGATATTCTTAAGTGCCCAATATATTGTCTTAAAATGCATTTTATTACTGACAAATACTTGCACTATTGTCATGTTTTTATAATATATGACTCCAAGTAATCCCTTGAATTGAAGATCAAACTGAGTTTGACCAATAATTATATAAATGTCACTAACATTTTTATTTTCTTTAAGGTTTTAGTTGATTGTTCTTTCATTAATCACAGGAAGCTGAAATGATTTCATGTCAAGCTTTGCAAAAGGAAGATAGAAGATCATACTCTTCGACTCGGAACTCCAAGCTGATTCACAGGCTGAATTTCCAGTCCAACACCAACTCCAAACTGTTTCTTCTGGGTGTGCCTTTTTAATGCTCATAAATCCAGAGGTTGTAAATCACTCGAATTCCCTTTCCTAAATAAAATTTCCGCACTAAGTTCACGTTTTCAAACAGGCTTCAACCTCTGTAGATGAGCCATGGCTAGAACTGAAGTGAAGAACTCTAAAGAAACTTGAACCAAATCAAAATGTGTGTCCAACTTTTATAGTCACATAAATGTGTACAATAAGCAAAATAAAAGTGGGATTCATTTAAAGAGATTGAGCACTGGGCTTATTCTTATTTCCCTGGGGCGAAATACTAACAGTGCCAGAGATGGCTACTCTCTTGGTGATAAGATCCTCCAAATCATCCCGAATTGGGCCACCAAGTACGTGCACGTATTCCCTGAGCAGGGCCCTGGGCACATCTTCAGAGCAGGGAAAGATGGTTTGAGGCATGAAGTCTCAGCCATTCAAGAGTTGTCTACTCAGTCCATAAGGAAGCCAATGCCACCATGTTCCTTTCTGCCCATCCAGTGACCTCTTGGAGAGGCCGAGCCCAGCCCCACCTCTCTCCAAGTAGAAAGAACATTGGATTTGGAATGGAAAGATCTTTGTTCTGATCAGAATCCACCGCTAGAAATTCCTGGGATTCGAAACAAGACCTTGAAATTCTCTGGGCCCAAGTCAGTTTATCTATTAAAGGGGTGCATTGTTTTATTGAATGGTGTCGCCCTTCCAGGCTGTTGTGGGAATCCAAGTGAAGGCTAACACTCTTTCCCTGGCTCATTTTCCAAGTCTTTAGTCTCAGCTTCCTTTGAGAAGCCTTCCCTGCCCTCCCCTCAAGCCCCCAATCCAGGTGGATGCCCCTCCACTGGACTCGGAAATCACCTTTGAGCTCTGCCGTCTAGAATGTGAATATCCTGTCACCCATGGCTGTTGGTGGGCATGTCCTGCCTTTGGATTATAATCTCTGTGAACAGGGACTGTACTTCTCGCCACCGTGTTATGCACTCGCTGCGTTGCAGACTGCATTGTGGAAAAATAGTCGGAGGAAATATTCCCAAAGGACCCTCTTTGCCCCCCTTTCTGTCTGCCCCAGCTTCCTTGACCTTACTTGGGGCCAAATGTATGAACGAAGTGGGTGCGGCACTCTCCAAAACACCAGTCATTTTACCATGGGTTTCTAAATGATCTTATCTGGGAGGAAAGAATTGGTGTTTTTGTCACCTGATTGCGAGGGTGGACTGATAGGAACCATCCCACTTCCTGCAAGCTCCAGAGCCCGCACTTTGGTCCTCATTTCCCATGTGTTCAGGGAGCGTGGCCTGAGAGCGGAATTATATCCCAAAGCTTCCCAGGGACTGAGCGCTTCAGCAGGTGTATAGAGATCTCCATCCACGTGGACAAGGACACAGCGCGGATATAGAGTGAGGGCACTGCCAGACTCACTGCCTCTCCCCAGGCCTTAATTTTCTCATCTGTATAACGTCCATCACAGGTTATATCAGTGTTCTTCACACTTATTTTTGGCTTTTGTTTTTATGGCTTGAGATGAAGTCCCCTGCAGCAGGTCACTCTGCTTAAAGCAAGAGGGAGGAGCTGAAAGCTGTCCCACCCACCCCCCTTTCTCCAAGGGCCCCCAAGACTGTCCACAGACCTCCTACGGCTCTCTGGAGCACAGAGCCAGCGGTGGAAGGTTCTACTGGCTGTAGCAGCCCCTCAGATGTGGTTTTTACGATCCGTAGCTAGGGTGACCAACTGTTGCAGCATGCCTGGGACTGAAGCTCTCAGACATGGGGGTTTCAGTGCTAAAACGAGGAAAGTTGCACACCAACTGAGCTGAGTTGGACACCCTGCCTGCGGGCAAACCAAACCATGCATGCGGGACGGGGAAAGCCCGGGCTGCGTGGCTAGCAGAGCGGGCTGGGATTCAGTGCCTCCAGAGCAGGGGCCCCACCAGACATAACCCCACTCCTTTCCCTACCACTACGGTGTGACAGCGTACTCGAATGACATTTTGAAACGTTGATTGAATTTTCCTTTCCCTGTTCTCTTTGCCCTTTCTGCCATCCCATCAGTGCTTTCCCTCGGCTCGAGAGAAGGATGATACAGCAGAAAATCAGAGGGTCTGTTTCAAAAGCCATCACTGTGAATTTGCAAGCACCTGGGCTTGGGAGTTTAAAAAGTTGACAGCATGAAGGACTCAGCTAGTGCAAGACTTCTCGTAGACAATAGGCTTTTATAAAAAGATGAAGAGCTGCATTCATTTCTTACCGCTCCTGTAACAAATTGCCACAAACTGCAAACGACACACATGTATTACCTACCTGATAGTTGAGAAGTCAGAAGTCTCACACTCGTTGCCCTGGGGTGGAGTCAAAGTTTCAGCAGGGTTGTGTTCCCTCGGGGGGATCTGGGAAAGACTCTGTTTCCTGGTCCTTTCCAGCTTTTAGAGATCACCTGCATTCCTTGGCTCATGGCCCCTTCTCTATCTTCAAGGTCAGCCGGCCAGCTTTCTCAAATCTCTCCCTGACCCTGACCATCCATACGTCTCCTCTCCCTCTGCTTCCATCACTAGAATCCTTTCTTTTCTCTGAACCACCTGCCTCCCTCTTATGAAGGCGCTTCTTCTGATATTGGTCATATCCACAGAATCCAGATATTTGCCCCATCTCAAGGTCTTTAATTTAATTATACCTGCAAGGTCCTTTTGGCCATGTAAATAATATAGCCACAGGTTCTGTGTATTATTAAGATGTGGACATCTCTGGGATGGGGGATGTCAAGATTTTGTCTACTCAAAGTGTGAAGCCACTTTGCCAACCTGAAGTATTCCCTGGGCTGGAGAAGGGGGAGAGGCAGCAGGACACAAGGATAGGAGAGATCCATGGGGTCTAAAATAAGAGGATTCGGGGAAATAATGTAGACCAACTGAGCTGGCTTCCAGACCATCCAGCCTCCACTTGAAACCCCATCTATTCCCAGTACCAGAGACCTCCATGGGAGCCACCTCCAGGTCCACAGGTGGTCTAGTCTCCAATTAAGAGTACCCTGCCTGATGTCAGTGACCAGGAAGAAGCCTCAATGGCTACTCTTACCACTGATGTCCAGCAAGAACATCTTCCCATCAACCACAGCTAATATGGCATCCATTAGCCATTCCATGGGGTTAACCAATCTAAAGCCCATGGCTCTGGCAGGTACAAATAGCCCGCGTACAATCGACTCCGTGTGGACAATCTCCAAGCATGAAGGTTGAGGATGATTGAAATCTCCCCTAAGAATGAGATAGTATGTCGGGGAAGGAAAGAAGGAAGGAAGGAAGGAAGGAAGGAAGGAAGGAAGGAAGGAAGGAAGGAAGGAAGGAAGAAAGGAAGGAAGGAAGGCTCTTCCCACCGTGATGTTTATATTTGGTTGGGCATATAAATTACCAGCTCAGGGGACACCTGGGTGGCTCAGCGGTTGAATGCCTCCCTTCGGCCCAGGGCATGATCCCGGGGTCCTGGGATAGAGTCACACATAGGGCTCCCTGCATGGAGCCTGCTTCTCCCTCTGCCTGTGTCTCTGCCTCTCTCTCTGTGTCTTTCATTAAATAAATAAATAAATAAATAAATAAATAAATAAATAAATAAATAGCTCAGAATCTCCTCCAGACTATGGTAAGCCACTATCTTGTTATAGCATCCTTGAGCTTACTCAGTGAGAATCTTTCTGAGCTCGAAAATATGAGATTTCTTTTTCTTTTTCTTCCCTTTTGCTCCTGCCCTCCCTACCACCTTAAAATTGAGTCCCTGTAATGTGCTTGTGTCAGACATGACACTGTTAAGGACAAAAAAGCAAAAACAAAACCACAGGAAACCGTGGTAGGGGCACCAGAAGACATGATGGGTTAGAGAGACGTCTTAACATTTAAGAAACTATGAATCCTGATCACTTGATTTTTCTCTTTTAACGAAAAGAAAACAATCGGCAGAGACCACACGTGAGAACACATCCCGCACTCGACAAACCTTGGGGAAAAGATCCTCCATAGGCTTAAGGTGCTACTGTCTTGTCTTATTTTCATCGAAAGAAAAATCTCAAATCAAAAGCATCTGTCCTTTCCCTTGTATATGTCAAAATGTAATTGGCAACGGTTGGGGTTTGTTGCCTTTATTGCTTTTAATAGCTGTATAGCCACTGATTGCCCAAGCTGATGGTTAATTTAATTTCTGTCAATACAATATTGGGGCTGTCTGCATATTCAGACCATGATTAACTGCTGCTGAGTCCATAACACTGGTGTTATTATTACTGCATTTAACTACCTCTCGGGAGAAGACAAATTAAATTATGTTGAAAATGCTGTTGATTATCATTACGAACTTATTTGTAGAGCACAATTACTGATCTGTTGTAAAATAAATCAAATTTTTTATCATCCTGGTATAAATTAACTTTACTGTAGGAGAATGGAGAGTGGAGCCTGAAAGAGTTTGGGCCTCCTTGCGTAAGTCAATGGAGAACTGCATTAAAATAATAATCACACACGAACGTAATATTATATTTTAATAATGAGCTACTTCATGACTGAGAGTGCCTCATAGATTATGGAATTTCAACAATAAAGCAGGAAGCTCAACGTGTGCCGTGCGCTGTTGACTCCAATGCAGGTTGAGACCGGGGGATGAATTATTCCCGGGCTGTGACTCCAATTCAATCTGAAATCACCACTGGAGTAATTTAAGGAAGGTGGCGTTAAGAACACAATTACATTAATAGCTTACATGTGATCATCACTTAGCTTTTGCCATTTCTTTACAATTTACTAGGTTCTGTTGCCATAATGCAAGTTAGGCCAAACCCATCGCATGGGATCAATAGGCCATAGCCTGTCACCTTTGCAACTGCAAGGACCAAGGACCCCAGGCCTGCAGGTCACGGAGGCTCAGACTCGCCGTCCCATAATTAACTGTACATGCAAGCCTGGTCTCAGGCTGTCCATTAACGGTCAATGAAGGCAGTAGTATTGCACACTCCTCGTGCTATTATTTTGAGCAATTTCTACACCTTTAAATAACTAAGTGGATCAAATGGTTGAGTAATTTGAATAAGAAATATGTACCAGTGAGGACTTTTGTTTAAAGACATGTGGCTGGGATGTCCGGGTGGCTCAGGGGTTGAGTGTCTGCCTTTAGCCCAGGGTGTTACCCTGGGATCCGGGATCAAGTCCCACATCCGGATCCCTGTAGGGAGCCTGCTTCTCCTTCTGCCTGTGTCTCTGCCTCTCTCTCTCTCTCTCTCTCTTTCTCTCTCTCTCTGTGTCTCTCATGAATAAATAAATAAAATCTCTAAAAAAAAAGTCATTATAAAAAAAACAAATAATAAATAAATAAAGACCCGTGGCTATGTGGCACATTGGGGCAACAGACTGGGAGCCTAGTAGAGCTCACTTCAAGTCCCTTCCCTGCCACAGACAGGCAGATCTCAAGCAAGATGACCTATCTTTCTGGGCCTCGGTTTCTCTTTTGTAAAATGGGGATGTTTGGGTTTTGTGGCTCATTTAAGTGAATTAAGTTTTTCTATGTTGTGTAACCAATTACCACAAACCTAGGGGCTTAACAAAATAGCCATATATTAGTGCACAGTTCTGCAGGTCAGAAGTGCAGTGGAGGAAACAGAGACAGAAGCTATGGTAGCACAACCGTAATCATAAGGTAAAGAAGGTTAAGATTTGGGGTGCCTGGGTGGCTCAGTCAGTTAAGCTTCCAGCTCTGGATTTAGGCTCAGGTCACGATCTCAGGGTTGTGGGATCGAGCCCTGCATCAGGCTCCAGGCTGGGCGTAGAACCTGGTTAGGATTCTCTCTCCCTTGCCCCCCCACCCCCATCACTTGCCCATCCTCTCTCTTTCTTGCTAAAAATCAGAAGTTAAGGTTTGCCATCAACCACCAGAAACCAGGAGAGAGGCATGGATTAGAGGCTCCTTCACAGCCCAACACTATGGACATCTTGATCTGAGACCTCAAGCCCCCAGAACTGTCAAGAAAGTATTTTCTGCTGTTTGAAGTCTCCTTCTTTGGTAGTTTGATGGTCAGCGCAAGGGAATGAATGCAGACTATACTCCTCTTGGGCCAGGAACCATACGATCTACCCAAAGCCTTTCCTCTGTGCCACGCACTAAGAATTCTGGTGAAGAGGACCAGCTCTCACATCAAGGAGCTCAGTCCCGAAAGTAACTCCGCCACCTGCCCATTGGGATTATTTTGTGTCGGTTCTCCCAACTCAAGCTGCTCTCCTGGGTGTTTCCACCGTGTCCTGCTCTGCCCATCGGACCAGAGTTTCCAGTAGGTTACCAACTCCTCTCGTGCCCCCAACCAGATGACCTTGTCTTGACCACTGACCTTGGCCGGACTACTGAGGAACAGCTGGGGACTATGGAACCGAAGGCCATGTCTGCCCCCGGGGAAGAGCTGTAACCACCCCACAAAGCCACCCTGCTTCCCGGCCTAGTTTGTACGACATGGACAGCAGAATTCTTGCACACGGGGACGCAAAGGGCCAGAGGGCCTAGTTCTTACCCCTGCCACAGTGACGCTTAAACAACTGTGTTATTCTCTGGGATGTGCTCTGAGTGGCCATGTGAGGGCTGGAGCCAGATTAACTTAGCTCCCTGTCACAAATTGCAACTGACGTGTCATTCGTGTGAGAGCTGTGTGTGATAAAGAACACTTCATCTGGGTAAAACAAGTGTGATCCAGTGTTCACTCCAGCTCTAAAGGGTGTCAGTGGGTTCCAAGGGTAGGGAGAAAGAAGTGCTGGAGTACATAACCTCCCGGCTGTTTTTAAAGCACAAAGTAGGGACACCTGGGTCGCTCAGTGGTTGAACACCTGCCTTCAGCTCAGGTCATGATCTGGGATCCTGGGATCGAGTCCCGCATCAAGCTCCTTGTAGGGAGCCTGCGTCTCTCTCTGCCTACGTCTCTGCCTCTCTCTGTGTGTCTCTCATAAATAAATAAATAGTCTTTTAAAAAAAGCACAAAGTACTGGGTTCATAGATGCGGCTGCAGGAAAGAAACATTTCTGGGTTTACCAACTTACTTCTTCGGCTTTCCCTTAGAAAACTATAATTGTCACATGGCTCCCCAGAACCAAGTGAGAGCTGAGACCAGAGCCCCGGCTTCTGAAAGCCAGCTGATAAGCAGATCCACACCTGAGTCCTCCTCCTTAGTTCCAGGAAGATCCCTCACCTGCCCCCCTTCCCCCACCGGAGGGGTCCAGGGCACATATGCCTCAGCACAGACATGGCTTTCTCTGCAGCGTCCTCTCTTTTTTTTTTTTTTTTTTAATTTTATTTATTTATGATAGTCATACAGAGAGAAAGAGAGAGAGGCAGAGACACAGGCAGAGGGAGAAGCAGGCTCCATGCGCCGGGAGCCTGATGTGGGATTCGATCCCGGGTCTCCAGGATCGCGCCCTGGGCCAAAGGCAGGCGCCAAACCGCTGCGCCACCCAGGGATCCCTGCAGCGTCCTCTCTGACATGTGAGGAATGCATTAGGTGTGTCCTTCCTCTCTCTCTCTCTCCCATCCACTCCAGGTCAACTTCAAGGTCATCTATTTTGGTGCAGCCCACTGAGAGAGTTGTTAGCAGCTTTCCCAAGGTTCCTGAGATTTATAACATCTCCAGGGGAGCCCTCCAGAGTCCCTGCTTGAACACTGCCACTGAGAAGGTCACACGTGGCTTTGCTGTCTGGCATGCCTGCAGCCCTCCAAATGGTTATAGAAGCTTCTAATTCCTTATTGAAAACACCTCGAATGGGTTAAGATGTAGCAAACTAGCGGCACCTGGGTGGCTCAGTCCGTTGAGCATCTGGCTCTTGAATTCAGCTCAGGTCATGATCTTAGGGTTGTGAGATGGAGTCCCACATCCAGCTCCATGCCCAGAATAGATTCTCTCTCTCCTTCTCCCTCTGCTTCTCCCTCATGGGTGATCATACATGTGTGCACCTTCTCTCTCTCCCTTTCAAAAAAAAAGACATAACAAACTGATTACGAATTTATCTAGAAAGACAGAGGCCCCTGAATAGCTAAAACAACTCTGGAAATAAATAATAGTGATGCTGGAGTGGCTCAGTGGTTGAGCATCTGCCTTCAGCTCAGGTCATGATCCCAGGGTCCTGGGATCGAATTCCATGTTGGGCTCCCTGCAGGGAGTCTGCTTTTCCCTCTGCCTGTGTCTCTGCCTCTCTCTCTGAGTCTCTGATGAATAGATAAATAAAATCTTTAAAAAAGAAAAAAAAATGAAGACTAACATGGGAAGAATCACTCTATTCAATAGTAACCCTTACCGTAAACAAAATAATCACAAGAGTGTGGTATTGTGTGAGGGATGGACATAGAGATCAGTAAGATCGAGCAGACATCCAGAGACAGACCCACACTGATGCGCCCACATGATTTTTGGCAAAGCTGCACATGCAACTAGAAGGGAGAAGGATGACCTTTTCAGAAAGTGGTCCTGCTGCAACTGGGCATCTATAAGCAAAAGAGAATGAGCCTCAGTCTCAACCTCATGTCTTATACAAAAGCTCAAATGTAAAATGTGCAACTAGAAAGCTTTTAGGGAATAAGAAAGAAAATCTCCAAGAGCTACAGCCAAGCAAAAAGTTCTCAGACTTGACACAAACAATGTGATCTATAAAAGGAAAAGTCGATCAATCATACCTCATCGATCAATCATACCTCATCACCATAAACTTCTGCTCTGAGAAAGACTCCGTTGAGAGGCGGAAAAGACAAGCTGTAGGCTGGAAGAGAATCTCTGCAAATCACATATCTGGCACACACAAAAAACCTAGATACATCTAGAATAATATATATAGAAGTCTCAAAAATCAACAGTGGAAAAAAACCCAAATAATCCATTTAGAAAACGGGCAAAAGACATGAATAGGCATCTCACGGCAGAAGATACTCAGATGCCAAGTGAGCCCATGCGTAGCCATTAGGGAAATGCAAAGTGCAGCCACAGTGGCATCTTACGACACCTGTCAGAACGGATAAGATACCAAATAGGCACCCCCTCAAATGCTGGGGAGGACATGGAGAAACTGGAGCGCCCCTATTACTGGTGGGGAGGTAACATGTTGCAGCCACCCTGGAAAATACTCTGGCAGATTCTTTGAAAGCTGAACATGCAGCGACCACATGAGCCAGCAATTGTCCTCTTGGCCGGCGATCCCGCAGAAGTGGAAACTAAACCCGGGTCCTGCAGTGGATGGATAGTGGAATAAGCCACGATGCGTCCACACTACGGAATGCTACTTAGTGATCAAATAGAACAAACCACTGATTCTTGCAACAGCCTAGATGAATCTCTTGGGATTTATGCTGAGTGGGGCAAAAAAGCCAATCTCAAAAGGTTATATATTGCATAATTCCACGTATAGAAAGTTCTTGAAACAAAAGAATGGTAGAAATCAATAACAGATGAGTAGTTACCAGATGTTAGAGGGATGGGGTAGGGGGTGGACAGGAGGGAAGTGGGATCCTCGTGGTGACAGGAATGTTCTATATCTTTTTTTTTTTTTCTTTAGGCCTGTTCTATATCTTGACTGTGATCCTGGATACACACATGTTATAAAATTGCATAGAACTAAATACACACTCATACATGCACACAAATGAGATGGGAAATCCAGATAAGACCTCTGGACGGCATCAAAGCGAAGAGCTGCTTGTGATAGGACACTACAGTTTCGCAAGATGCTACCGTCGCAGGAAATGGGGTCAAGTGTACATGAGATCTGTCTCGTAGTATATGTGAACCTGCGATTATCTTAAAATGAAAAGTTTAATTTTTATAAAAAGAACCCGTTCATAGCTGTTATGCATGAATGGTTGCTGTTTTTCCCACCAAATTCTGACTGCTACCACCGCCTAAAGCAGCGTCTTTAATAGATATAGTTAAAACACAAGGGTGGCTCTCCACCGAAATGAGCCACATGCCATTAGAAAGGCACCAAATTCTTTGTTCATTCTTGCAAGTCTCTGGATCCATCCCAACAGTGGAAATGAATAAAAAATAGCAATTGCTTTCTTCTCTTGGGCTGATGTGCTTATTGCTTCCGGATATTAAGCATATGCACACATCCACACATCCGCACACACACACGCACACACGCACAGAAAGAGGAAAATGGAAAAACCAAAAGAGCCCTTTCTCTACAAAAAGCTACAAAGAGTATTAGTCAATATCTGCTTGATGCAAAACCGCAACATTTTGCTTCTCATTCCTCTGCGCCAAACCTACTAAGACACACAATAGATGTGAGCAAAGTATAGATTAAAAGCAGACTTTGAACGGTGCGTAGAAACTTAAATTGGATTTCTTTATGATTTAAGACATGTTAGGTCATTCATAATTCATCACAAGCGCATCTTCAGTTAATGGAGTAAACCCAGTGCCACCCAGCCTTTTCTACGTCGTGCGAGAAAGGTGCGTTTCAGGTTTGTGGTGGGAAGGAGGAGCAGCAGAGAGGAAGGAGTGTGTGCGGGTTTGCGTGTGTACACACCTGCACAGTGGACAGACGATGCAAATCAGCACAAGCCTTGACCCCCAAGCGCCCCAGAAGTCAGTATGGACTGAAATAAATCTGAATTGGGCAAATGTGCCACCTCACGTTAACTTCAGTAAATGTTTGAGTCAAGAGCCGAGCATGAGCCCCTGCTTCCCTAGCACAAGGTGATTTGTCACCGGGCACTTGCAGGTCCCCAGGTGCAAATGGATAAGCCCCACTCTGCAGACGGGAAGCCCGAACAAGAGAGGGAAATGGGTTTACCCAGACCATTCCACCAGACTTGCGAGGCTCTCAATACCTCAGTCTACATTTCTCACACACCACTCCCCCACCTGGGCTTGTCTTTTTTTTTTTTTTTTCAGCTTTATCGAAGTGTAACTGATGAATAAAAAATTATTAGATATTTCCAACATCACCTTGTAAGTATACAAGGGGGTGATTGGATACATGATGAGACTGTCCCCCACTCCATGTCGTTAATTACTACATCCACCACCTCTCATGTTTACCTTCCCTCTCTTTTACAGCATGAACATTTAAATTCTATTTTCTTAGCAAATTTCAACACCATACAACGTCAGCAACTATAGTCACCGTATTACGCATTAGATCCTCAGACCTTACTTATAACTGACTTTGTAGGCTTTTCCCAACCTCTCCCAATTTTCCCCAGACCCCAGCCCCTGGTGAACACTCTTCTAGATTCTGAGTCCATCTTTTTTCTTTTCTTTTTTCTTTCTTTCTTTCTTTCTTTCTTTCTTTCTTTCTTTCTTTCTTTCTTTCTCTTTATTTCTTCTTTCTTTCTTTCTTCTTTCTTCTTTTTTTTCTTTTTTTTTTAGATTCCAGCATTTGTCTCTCTCGGGCTTATTTTAGTAGCTATATAATGCCATCCAGGTTCATCCACCCTGCTGCAAATGACAGACTTTCCCCCTTGTTTATTGATCCTGAAAAATGTTCCTTTGTAACCAGTCTGTGTTTGAGTTGTTGATCATGTGCCCGCCCCCATGTAGCCTATGACCCCTCAAAAGCACTGGTAGTATCTGACAAACGGCTCCACTGCTAGAGCAGAGCGCAGGTTCGGCCCATGGTCATGGCTCTATTAACGGTGTGTTGAGTACCTCTAGATTTCTACTCTGTTGAGCTGTGTTTCTATGTCAATAACACCTTATTTTCTAATTGCACCATTAATACTGGCTAAGGAGCCTGCCTCTGCCGATGATGCCACCTAGGCTTCTGTGACCCCTGGAAGATCAGATGGTGGACACAAGAAACGGGGTTTGTCCCCTCGTCCCTGCCAGCCTCAGCTTCTCCCAAAGTGCCTACCTGCAGGTGCTAACAGCTTCCCATTGTTGCTAAGTCACCGAGCGCGCTGCTGTCTCTCGCTCTCGGGGCTGTTTGCCAAGCCCTGGGGCTCTTTCTGGCACTGCTGAGGAGCCTGCTTCCTGGCTTCCTCATCAGGCAGGACCATGTGGATATTCCTGACACGTTGGCTGGCAAGGAAGAATTGCCAGAGCTTTCTTTGCTGTTTGTCACAACTATTGGCCACATTTCAGAGTGAGAGAACTTTCCGTGAGCCCCGACCCCAGAGAAAAGACAGAGGAAGTTTGATGAAGCAGAGCACAGAGACACTTCTAAACATGTAGCATCAGCGAGGGGTAAGCTGAGATTTGTCACTGCAGGGCCACCTTTTCGATCAGGACAGAGTGACCATACCCCTGAACCTCTGCTAACGGTCACTTCACTGAGTGCTCCTCAACTCCCTTTGAACATGACACCCATTTACTGTGAGAATCTAAGTGGTAGTGGCCCATCCTGAAAAATTTGAAAAACACAGAAAAGTATATACAAGTAAATAAATAAAACCCCCACTACTCAGAGATAACAACTATAGATATTTTGGCATGTTTCCTTCCAGTCTTTTTTTCTTTGTGTGTGTATTGAGGAGGGGGGTGAATTTATGCCTCTATGTTTTTGCACACAACTGCGAAAATAATTATTGTCAATGTCCTTCCTATTGCTGCATGGCCTCTTCCAATAAGGTGAAAATTTAGAAAAGTAGTGATAATAAATTCAGCCAACACAGCTTTGACCTTGTCTAATTAAATTGACTGGTGCCCCAGAGACAAATAGCCAAGCAGGGCCAAACCACACAGTGATCTGATGGCCATTTCATGGAAGCCTGTTTTTCTGCCAGGCTCTTGCAGTGGGGAAAAGAATGGAGGGAGCTTTGCCAGAGGAAAATAAAACATCCGACCCCAGGGGAGCCAGGCACAATGGCTGCACTGGTAGAAAACAAGCCGTACAATGTCAACAAACAGAAAATGAATGGAGCCCGTCATGAAGCTGGAATTTGGGAAAGGTCTGGTTTCCAGGCATTTTATGGTAGCAGCGAAGAAGCAAGGGTAATTCATGTGCATTGTCAGATGAGCCCCTCTCAACACAGCCAGTTTAAAATGGCATAATGGGAGCGTGGCGTGTCCGCCAGCACCTGCGGGGAGCCTGGTGCACAGGGCCTAGCTGAGCCCTGGAATAGGCAGTGGACTGGAATAAACCAGACCCGAACCTGAGTCCTGCGTGGCCTTTACCTGGGTCTAATTATAAAGGTTCAAAGAGTTAACAAAGTCACACAATGTAGGTAGATGAAATTCAAACTCCATTCTGATCCCAAAGACTGCAGTTTCTTCACTAGGGCTCTATGACCTCGGGGGGCAATGGGAGAGGTGGAGAGAAAGAGGTTCTGTCTCTAAGAGCTGAGATTCTAGTTTGTGTGGCAGAGCCAAGTTAGACACTTTTCTTCCTGGGTACAAGAAGACTACATCTCGCAGCTTCCTTTGCAGTTCACTGTGGTCAGGTGACTAGTGCCCTTCAACATCTAGGCTTTAGAATCTCCCTCTAGAGCATCATCAGGTGGCTCTCTCTTCCTTCTCTCCGGCAGGACCATGTCATGGAAAGCACGCAGATGCCTGAGTTACTGGTCAGAGAGGACAACTCAGGAAAGCCACCTGACCCATATGGGACTGTGAAATCAATGAGAAATTGACGTGTGTGTGTGTGTGTGTGTGTGTGTGTGTGTGCGTGTGCGTGCACCATTTTTATTTTGTGAAGCCACAAGATGGGGCTTGGTTGTTACAGCAAGTGGCATGTGTGACCCTGACTAAGACAGTTCGGTACCTGAGGCAGCACAGAAAAAGTGTCACTGACTGCTACAATATATGCTAAGGTAGCTGGGAGGCAGGAGAGGTCACATTCATTAAGGTGTGTTAGGGACACAAACATGTACTGTGCCTTTCCCATATTCTGAGTCCTGTGGGATGTTTTCACAGTCACGCTTCCACTCATTTAAAAAATTCTGAGTGCCTGGTATCATGCCAGAAACTGGGGATCTATTTATTCTGCAGATGCTCCTTGGGACAATGTCAATGATGAGTCACCTCGAACTGTGCAGGGTGATGGAGACTAATACTATGATACACTCATACCACGTCTATGTTGTTGAGGTGCTGAGACAGGGCATGTGACATGGTCAAGTTTCACTTACATGATATTGTCCTGGGTGCTTTGTAAAGAAACCACTGGTGGGGCTTGGCGGGAACAAAAACAAACTGTGATAATAGAACAGATGAGAAATAAATCCACACGAATGTGGAAACCTGCTACTTAGGAGATGTTATTGTAGATAAGGGAGGAAAAGAACAAGAAATCTCATAAATGGTACTGGACGCAGATTATTCATATGAGGAAAAATGGAACTTGGTTCTTTACCTCACACCATACATCAACAGCAACTACAGACGGAGTGAAGACTATAAGGCAGATAAGAGACTGCAACACTTTCAGAAGAAATCATAAGAACATGTACTGCTTACGAGTACGAATGGACACAAAATGTTAAAAAAGTGTAAGTCATAATTCACAGCAAAATTAGGAATTTTCAAGGAAGATCACCACAGGTGAAGCAGGCAAATCACAAATCAGAAGATCCTTGAAAACATAGAACCCAAACAGGATCGGTATCCATAGTGCCAAAATCAAAACAAGACTCAAGCCTACTACAAAATAATATAGAAAACAAATAAGCCAATTCTTAAAACATGGACAAGTGTCACAAGCAGATAGTCACAGGAGGCGACCTGAATGGCCAAGGGCATCCAAATTCTCAACCTCGTTAGTAATCAGGGAACCATAAGTTGACTTTTCAATGAGACTATTTCACGCCCACGGAAGAGCGAATTTTAAAGTGGGATGAAGCCATTCTATGACCAAGCTGCTGGCCTATGACCTCTGCTTTTTGGGGATAGACTGAATTGGCATCTGTCAGCAGCTGGTGTGGTGTAGACAGGGACACGCTGAGTGTGAGTTGCAGCCAGAGCCCATGAGTAAAGTCACAGGCACCATTTTCAGCCTTGTCTTACACGTGGGCGTCAAGACGATGACCTTTCAAGGGTGACCTTGAAAGCCAGGTGTTAAAATGACAGAGCTGTTGATTAGCCCACATTCCTGAATGACAAGGGGGAGCAAAGTTGCCCCCTAGCAGGAACACATCCCTTGCACAGTTATTAGAAGGGCAAAAATAAAGGGCTGTGTTTGAATCATTACACCTTTGGGGCCCACGTGTCACCACAGCCTACCACCTCCTCAAGAAAACAGAAATGCGAGTGACAATCCAGAGAACTGGGGCCCTTAAACAGTCAAGGTGAAGATGTATACACCAAGAAATTCCACTCCTGTAGATTCTAGAGAAACACATGTGTATCAGGAGCGTCTAAGAATCTCCAAACAGCTCGAGTTTGTAAAAGCAAACCTGAAAACAGCCCGTCAACTAGGTGAATGGACAAATACTTTGTGATAAATACATACATTGTGATATGTGGCTGTGTGTCTATATGTATGCGAGTATATATTCCTACAGAGACATATATTCTGCTTATCTATTGCAAATATTCTTCGGAAAGCTGCCTTTTTGGAGATGTGTATTTGGAGATTCATCCGGGGTGAGAAGAGTAGATGCATGTTCATTAACTTTTATTGCTGTATAATAACCCTGTGTGTGTGTATGTGTGTGTGTGTGTGTGTGCGTGTGAATGTCCAGACATAAGTATGAAGAAAAAAATGCAACTTTCGGAAGACTATACAGGCTATCATTCTCAAGCTTACATGACTTAAGGAGCACTCACAGAGAAGGCGGAGGAATGACAAACAGGGATTCAGCAGAGTCAGTGCCTCTGGGAAAGAACAGCGAGGTGGAGATCAGGGAGGGGCCCACGCAGGGTTTCAACAGGATTGGTCATGTTCTAGCACTTACCCTTTCACCCTGAGCCCCTTGCTGTTGGCTTTATTGTTATTCTGTAGGCTTTACAAATGCTTCATATATATTCCTGAATGAAATACTAAAAATATATATAGAGAAATACACTCACATACTTATTTATGCTTAAAACTGCCAGGGGCCAAGGCTTGCAAGCCAGGAGGCTATTGCCCTGGTGCAGGACGGGAGATGGAGCTCAGTGGAGCTGTCCATAGGTATTCAGGGGTAAGCTTGGCAGGAGTTGCTGACAGAACGAACGTGGGCGCAGAAGGAAAAGGGAGTGTCTGAGGGGAGCTCCTAAGTGTCTGGCTTGCATTCCTGGATGAATGTCACCTGTGTGAGCTAGTGCATTAGGAAATAGGAGAAATTTCAAGTAGATGTGGAAATGGCTCAGGATGAACACAGAGCAAAAGTGGAGACCCAGAAGGAAAAGCAGGAACCCAAGACTTCAGTGAATGAAGGCAACTTCGCTCAAAGACAACCACAAGTCAGATGTGGAGGGTACGTCAAAGGAGTGGGACATTTTTTTCTTTTTTACAGATGAGGATGAGGTGGTGACAGTCTGGAAATAGAAAAACATCTCTTCTCCCTGAGGAGGGACTTTAGATCTGAGACGATAGGGAGCAGTTTAGGGTAAAAAGTCACAAAGGGTTGGCAGGAAGTCATGAGCTGCTGAGCCACTCCAGCCAATTGTAGAAGGTGAAGGACGGAGACCCAGAGAAGAGGTGAGGGCGGATGGGAATGGTCATGGTGGAGGGAAAGCTCGGACAGCACCAGGAGCAGGGATGGGATGGGGAGTTATTCATGGTCAAGGAGAAGAAAGCCGAGCAGCTTGGATATGTAAGATTGTAAGGCATGGGGGCCTTTGATCTGGGGCGTTAGCTCATGAGCATAGGAATGGAGGTGATGCTAGGTTTAGGCACAGGAATCTGGGGAGGGGCAGGGGTGGCCAGCTAATGGCCAGAGGTTGGCTCACATGGGCTGAGGACTTATACTGGTATAGGGATTACAATCTCTGCTCACACCCAGACTTGAGTGTAGCCAACCAAGAAGATGCGGTGTCTATACTCCATGGCCTGGGATGGAATTTGCCCTGGAGGCCAGCAGAGGTGTGGCATGCAGGTGATCCCCATGGCTGGGAACCCCTCACAGAGGGGCTTCAGGATGAAACTGATAGGGTCCCTGCCCTCGTGGAGTCCATCCTTCTACAAAATGTCAACCCATTGAACTTATTCCTATCTTCCCATTTTACAGCAGAGGAAACTGAGGCTCGGAGCATTTTGAAGGTTTCCCCGGGGCCACCCAACCAGAAAGCAGCAAAAATAGACATCAGTCTGCCCAACTCCATGCTACACCATCCAGCCTCAGAGAAAGTTTCTAAATAACAAAATACTTTGGCTGAGCAAATCAGGCCAGCGCTACTGCCTGTACTCTCTGGGAACATGCAGGAGGCATCTGGAAATTCTATTTTGGAGCGCCATCCTAGAATGCCCTTCTGTCATCCACTGCCACCTTCACGACGCTGGAGATGCTGACATTTATATTTTTAAACCCTTTGTGTCAAAATTAATGCTCGCATTCCCAGGTGCAGGATCCTACCCCGTGGAGCACCTGCAAAAGCAGAAATAAAGTAAACAAAAATTCCTGGTATTACATAAGACATTAAAATTGGAACAAAAACTTGAATTTAAACCAGTTCGATTCTGTCCCTAATAGCAAAGGCTGAACAATAGAGGAACCCTTTCTCTATTCAAAGTCTTCCAAGAACAAAGGAAATTGTCCCCAAATAAAGCAATCACCTAATACCATATTAATAATAACCTTGCATCTGTATATTCTGCTTAACTTCACAAAGCATTTGCACATCTGCCATCTTGTAGGGAGGTGACTCCAGGCACAATTGCAGTTATTAAACAAAACCTAGAGTTTATTATAAGGTTATACTTGAACAATCACCAATCTACCTTCCACATTGAAGCCAGAGTTTAAACTTTTTCAAGAATAGTTCCATTAAGATCGCTTCTGGGTTACAAAACACCTGAGTCCTCCTCGCTAACCCCAGAATGGAGTCCAAAGGTCCGAAGGTGGCCTGGAAAACTTTGTGATAAGTCCTCTAATATTTCCTTAGCAGAATTTTCCCTGATTTCCTGGGTGGCAGTGTTGCCCAGTGGTTAGGAACCATGCTATGGCCTGAGAACAGAGCTGAGCTCTGATCCTGCCCCTACCACTGTGTGACTCTATATTCTTGAGCAAGTCACTCAACCTTCTGTGCCTCAACTGTAAAACAAAATCAGTAGTGCATTTGTCATAGAGGCTTAGATGGGATAAGTCCTTAAGACAGCACCCGAGGTGACGTAAGCTTTTAAGGAAATATTATTCTGACTCCCTGATGTCCTCTCAGTGTGGAATGCCCATATCTTCTCTTATCTCCTCCTCATTTTGCAAATTGCTCCTCATTGAAGTACAAGTTCAAATGTCTTTAGGACAGATCAGTCGTTCTTTCGGTGGGCCCTTGTGGGGCCATGTCGTAGCACGATCACTTTAGGCCCTAAAAATGTATCCATGACCCTTTTCTCCACTAGTGTGACCTCCTTGCAGACAGTCCCATGTGTGATCAGCTTCTGTGATGTGAGAAAGTGAGGTTCGTGATTCAAATCCTGCAGAAGTCAAGGGTGAGGGCAGTATCAGCCCTTCGTACAACTGCCCAGTGCCCGCTTTGGCCCTGGCTGGTAAAGACTGGCCCTTGGCTCCTGCCACCTTCACCCAGCAACCACTCCAGGAGAAGGTCAAATGGAATGCACCCCCCTGAAGGGATCAGCTTTGCTTTCACTGGTCCCCTTGGTCAGGCAGGCCAGGGGAAAATCAGGAGGTGGAGATGAGGGAACCAACTTTCATCAGCCCTCCCATAGCGCTAGACCAGCAGCTCCACTATAGAGCATCTCACGAGATGGGAGTACCAGCTCCACCTGTCAATGAGAGAGAAAACCCAGGTCAAGAAAAGGGAAGTGATTTGTTCAAGGTCACACAACTAGTGAGTAACAAGCATGTGTTTCTCACCTTGGGCCATTAGCCACCCGAACCCACACACTCTCCAGCACACGGTGCTATTGCTGTGAGAAGGCATTTCTTACAAAGCGTAGATGCACCCATGCATGCACACGTGTGTATACCATGCATGCACCACTGCCGCCACACCTACCATATGGAGACCCAGTCTTTGGGGTAGAATCTGATCCAGTGATGCTGAGAGGGCAGGAGACACACCTGAACCTACATAAAGGGATTTGGAGTTCCTTATATGTAGATCATAGGATAAAACTTGCAGGAATTCCTTTTCTAGGACAGGGCAGATCTGAGTCAGCAGAAGAGGAATTGTCAGGTCAGCAGAAAGGATCCTCCTGACCCCAGTAGCTTTCACAGTGAGGGCTCACTGGACCTAAGGGTGTTTCTCCACAGAAAGCAGCACCCTTACCCGGAATTTTCTAAGCAAAATGATCCTGGTGACAAGTTTGAGATGGGGAGGACAGAGACAAGCTTAGTGACAGTCTAGGAATGGAGGTCACTCTCCAAGTGACCTCCAAGTCAGTGGTACTCTCCAAGGTCACTCAACATCACTCCTGGACCCAAATGCTCGTTCCAACCTCAGGGCTTCTCCCCCAAGAATTGTTCCTCAGCCATTACCAGTAGAGGAAGAGATGACGCACCATGAGAAGCTACCCATAAAGGATGGCCATGGAGGGAGCGGGGAGGGGTGTCGAGGAGCTTAAGGTCAACAAGGAAAGAGAGAGGAGCCACTCTCCTCTTGGAACGTGGAGCCTCTTCTGCAAATGGAAACAGTACCTACCGTAAGGAGAATCTAGAAGGTTCTTATCAGTTTCTAATGCAGTCCACAGAGAAGAGGGTCTAGTGCAGTGCCAGACATAAGGTAGGAACTCAGGGGACATTGCATGCTTCCCTCTCTTGCCTCCTTCAGCATCAAACTCTACTAAATATAGGGAATGTTGCTTGAGGACAAGGACCATGCTTTACACCCTTGCAGAGCCCAATGCAGTCTTAGCATCAGGGTAATATCATGGCATCAGCTCTAGCATTAGCAATCCCTTGACATCTATGTCCCCTCTATGCTGCCCAAGTGCCTTTCTCAGCTCTGATGGTGTTAGCAAGCACAAGAAGGAAGCAGAGGGATGGAAATTACCACCGTTGGTAACTGGTAGAATCACGAATGGAAACCCAAGTCTTTGTAAAAATAAGCTATTATTTTGGAATAATTTTAGATCTATAGAGAAGTTGCAAAGAGAGTACCAAGAGTTTCCTCACCCACTTTCCCCTCCTTTAGCATTTCACATTATGTGGTACACTTGTCAAATCTTAGAAGCCACCATTGCAGCACTGCTGCTAACTAAACCCCACACTTCAGATTTTGCCAGTTTTCCCCACAAATGTCCTCTTTCCTTCCAGAATCCAGTTCAGGGTAGCACATTGCACTTACTCCTCATGCCTCCTTTGTCTCCTCTGGTCTGTGACAGCTCCTCAGTCTTCCCTTGGCAGGGTGGAGAAGTACTGGCCAGGTATTTTGCGGACTATTCCTCAATTTTGAAAAGCCAAGGCTTTAGGCTACTAGGTTGGTTCTCACTTCACTAACCCACAGCCGCCCCATGTAATG